>NC_092106.1:16164009-16301509 GCF_045679555.1 Salvelinus alpinus
ATGACCACCCTATCAGATGGCATCACCCCTGTAAGTCCCACCCCTCTATCTTTGCTCTGAGTACAGCAGGTGAACTGTCTATGTTATTGTGTAGGGTACACTTTACTAAGGCAAACACATGGTGTGGGTCAGATGGAATGGTGGGTTCTTTTTCAATACATTTTCAATACTAGCCCCAAGGATGTGGTGTGCCGGTGTATTGCATGTCTTGTCCAGCAGAGGGCGGTGTCCCTCAGCTCATTTCCCCCTGCCAGATGCAGGCTCACTCACAGGCACTTGAGGGAGGAATCAGCTGGGTAAATAATAAGATGGCGAGTGAGAGAGGTACTCTTGAGTGTCAATGTAGTGTCATAGTAATCTCCAAGTCATCATCCAGGTTAAGCCTCAGGTCAAGCTGTGGGCTTCAAGGCGCCCACTCAATGCTGCAGAGAGAAATAGGATTGTTCTCAATGACTCACCTTGATAAATGAAGGTTTAATGGATGGCATCAACAGTGGCCTGTTACACCCACAGTGGTGATTTCCAGTTAGTCACCCTCTCTCCTCCTCTCTCTACCTCTCACTCCCCCTCTCTCCCCTCCTCTCTCTACCTCTCACTCCCCCTCTCTGTCCTCCTCTCTCTACCTCTCACTCCCCCTCTCTCTCCTCCTCTCTATCCCATCCTCTCTCCTCCTCTCTCTACCTCTCACTCCCCCTCTCTGTCCTCCTCTCTCTACCTCTCACTCCCCCTCTCTGTCCTCCTCTCTATCCCACCCTCTCTCCTCCTCTCTCTACCTCTCACTCCCCCTCTCTGTCCTCCTCTCTCTACCTCTCACTCACCCCTATCTGTCCTCCTCTCTCTACCTCTCACTCCCCCTCTCTGTCCTCCTCTCTCTACCTCTCACTCCCCCTCTCTGTCCTCCTCTCCCTAGCTCTCACTCCCCCTCTCTGTCCTCCTCTCTATCCCCCCTCTCACTCCCCCTCTCTGTCCTCCTCTCTATCCCCCCTCTCACTCCCCCTCTCTGTCCTCCTCTCTATCCCCCCTCTCACTCCCCCTCTCTGTCCTCCTCTCTATCCCCCCTCTCACTCCCCCTCTCTGTCCTCCTCTCTATCCCCCCCCTCACTCCCCCTCTCTGTCCTCCTCTCTACCCCCCCTCTCACTCCCCCTCTCTGTCCTCCTCTCTATCCCCCCTCTCACTCCCCCTCTCTGTCCTCCTCTCTATCCCTCTCTCACTCCCCCTCTCTGTCCTCCTCTCTATCCCCCCCCTCACTCCCCCTCTCTGTCCTCCTCTCTACCCCCCCTCTCACTCCCCCTCTCTGTCCTCCTCTCTATCCCCCCTCTCACTCCCCCTCTCTGTCCTCCTCTCTATCCCCCCTCTCACTCCCCCTCTCTGTCCTCCTCTCTATCCCCCCTCTCACTCCCCCTCTCTGTCCTCCTCTCTATCCCCCTCTCACTCCCCCTCTCTGTCCTCCTCTCTATCCCCCCTCTCACCCCCCCCTCTCTGTCCTCCACTCTATCCCCCCTCTCACTCCCCCTCTCTCCCCTCCTCTCTCTACCTCTCACTCCCCCTCTCTGTCCTCCTCTCTCTACCTCTCACTCCCCCTCTCTCTCCTCCTCTCTATCCCATCCTCTCTCCTCCTCTCTCTACCTCTCACTCCCCCTCTCTGTCCTCCTCTCTCTACCTCTCACTCCCCCTCTCTGTCCTCCTCTCTATCCCACCCTCTCTCCTCCTCTCTCTACCTCTCACTCCCCCTCTCTGTCCTCCTCTCTCTACCTCTCACTCACCCCTATCTGTCCTCCTCTCTCTACCTCTCACTCCCCCTCTCTGTCCTCCTCTCTACCTCTCACTCCCCCTCTCTGTCCTCCTCTCTCTACCTCTCACTCCCCCTCTCTGTCCTCCTCTCCCTACCTCTCACTCCCCCTCTCTGTCCTCCTCTCTATCCCCCCTCTCACTCCCCCTCTCTGTCCTCCTCTCTATCCCCCCTCTCACTCCCCCTCTCTGTCCTCCTCTCTATCCCCCCTCTCACTCCCCCTCTCTGTCCTCCTCTCTATCCCCCCTCTCACTCCCCCTCTCTGTCCTCCTCTCTATCCCCCCCCTCACTCCCCCTCTCTGTCCTCCTCTCTACCCCCCCTCTCACTCCCCCTCTCTGTCCTCCTCTCTATCCCCCCTCTCACTCCCCCTCTCTGTCCTCCTCTCTATCCCCCCTCTCACTCCCCCTCTCTGTCCTCCTCTCTATCCCCCTCTCACTCCCCCTCTCTGTCCTCCTCTCTATCCCCCCTCTCACCCCCCCTCTCTGTCCTCCACTCTATCCCCCCTCTCACTCCCCCTCTCTGTCCTCCTCTCTATCCCCCCTCTCACTCCCCCTCTCTGTCCTCCTCTCTATCCCCCCTCTCACTCCCCCTCTCTGTCCTCCTCTCTATCCCCCTCTCACTCCCCCTCTCTGTCCTCCTCTCTATCCCCCCTCTCACCCCCCCTCTCTGTCCTCCTCTCTATCCCCCCTCTCACTCCCCCTCTCTGTCCTCCTCTCTATCCCCTCTCTCACCCCACCTCTCTGTCCTCCTCTCTATCCCCCCTCTCACTCCCCCTCTCTGTCCTCCTCTCTCTACCTCTCACTCCCCCTCTCTGTCCTCCTCTCTATCCCCCCTCTCACTCCCCCTCTCTGTCCTCCTCTCTATCCCCCCTCTCACTCCCCCTCTCTGTCCTCCTCTCTCTACCTCTCTCTCCCCCTCTCTGTCCTCATCTCTAGCCCCCTCTCACTCCCCCTCTATGTCCTCCTCTCTCTACCTCTCACTCCCCCTCTCTGTCCTCCTCTCTATCCCCCCTCTCACTCCCCCTCTCTGTCCTCCTCTCTATCCCCCCTCTCACTCCCCCTCTCTGTCCTCCTCTCTATCCCCCCTCTCACTCCCCCTCTCTGTCCTCCTCTCTCTACCTCTCACTCCCCCTCTCTGTCCTCCTCTCTATCCCCCCTCTCACTCCCCCTCTCTGTCCTCCTCTCTCTACCTCTCACTCCCCCTCTCTGTCCTCCTCTCTATCCCCCCTCTCACTCCCCCTCTCTGTCCTCCTCTCTATCCCCCCTCTCACTCCCCCTCTCTGTCCTCCTCTCTATCCCCCCTCTCACCCCACCTCTCTGTCCTCCTCTCTATCCCCCTCTCACTCCCCCTCTCTGTCCTCCTCTCTATCCCCGCTCTCACTCCCCCTCTCTGTCCTCCTCTCTATCCCCCCTCTCACTCCCCCTCTCTGTCCTCCTCTCTATCCCCCCTCTCACCCCCCCCTCCCTGTCCTCCTCTCTATCCCCCCTCTCACTCCCCCTCTCTGTCCTCCTCTCTATCCCCCCTCTCACACCACCTCTCTGTCCTCCTCTCTATCCCCCCTCTCACTCCCCCTCTCTGTCCTCCTCTCTATCCCTCTCTCACTCCCCCTCTCTGTCCTCCTCTCTATCCCCCCTCTCACTCCCCCTCTCTGTCCTCCTCTCTATCCCCCTCTCACTCCCCCTCTCTGTTCTCCTCTCTATCCCCCCTCTCACTCCCCCTCTCTGTCCTGCTCTCTATCCCCCCTCTCACTCACCCTCTCTGTCCTCCTCTCTATCCCCCCTCTCACTCCCCTCTCTGTCCTCCTCTATATCCGCCCTCTCACTCCCCTCTCTGTCCTCCTCTCTATCACCCCTCTCACTCCCCTCTCTGTCCTCCTCTCTATCCCCCCTCTCACTCCCCTCTCTGTCCTCCTCTCTATCACCCCTCTCACTCCACCTCTCACTCCCCCTCTCTGTCCTCCTCTCTATCCCCCCTCTCACTCCCCCTCTCTGTCCTCCTCTCTATCCCATCCTCTCTCCTCCTCTCTCTACCTCTCACTCCCCCTCTCTGTCCTCCTCTCTATCCCCCCTCTCACTCCCCCTCTCTGTCCTCCTCTCTATCCCCCCTCTCACTCCTTCTCTCTGTCCTCCTCTCTATCCCCCTCTCACTTCCCCTCTCTGTCCTCCTCTCTATCCCCCCTCTCACTCCCCCTCTCTGTCCTCCTCTCTATCCCCCCTCTCTGTCCTCCTCTTCATCCCCCCTCTCACTCCCCTCTGTCCTCCTCTCTATCCCCCCTCTCACTCCCCCTCTCTGTCCTCCTCTCTATCCCCCCTCTCACTCCCCTCTCTGTCCTCCTCTCTATCCCCCTCTCACTCCCCCTCTCTGTCCTCCTCTCTATCCCCCCTCTCACTCCCCCTCTCTGTCCTCCTCTCTATCCCCTCTCTCACTCCCCTCTCTGTCCTCCTCTCTATCCCCCCTCTCACTCCCCCTCTCTGTCCTCCTCTCTATCCCATCCTCTCTCCTCCTCTCTCTACCTCTCAGTCCTTCTCTCTGTCCTCCTCTCACTCCCCCTCTCTGTCCTCCTCTCACTCCCCCTCTCTGTCTTCCTCTCTATCCCCTCTCTCACTCCCCCTCTCTGTCTTCCTCTCTATCCCCCTCTCTGTCTTCCTCTCTATCCCCCCTCTCACTCCCCCTCTCTGTCCTCCTCTCTATCCCCTCTCTCACTCCCCCTCTCTATCCTCCTCTCTATCCCCTCTCTCACTCCCCCTCTCTGTCCTCCTCTCTATCCCCCTCTCTGTCTTCCTCTCTATCCCTCCTCTCACTCCCCCTCTCTGTCCTCCTCTCTATCCCATCCTCTCTCCTCCTCTCTCTACCTCTCAGTCCTTCTCTCTGTCCTCCTCTCACTCCCCCTCTCTGTCTTCCTCTCTATCCCCCTCTCACTCCCCCTCTCTGTCCTCCTCTCTATCCCCCTCTCTGTCATCCTCTCTATCCCCCTTCTCACTCCCCCTCTCTGTCTTCCTCTCTATCCCCCTTCTCACTCCCCCTCTCTGTCATCCTCTCTATCCCCCTTCTCACTCCCCCTCTCTGTCTTCCTCTCTATCCCCCTCTCACTCCCCCTCTCTGTCCTCCTCTCTATCCCCCTCTCTGTCATCCTCTCTATCCCCCTTCTCACTCCCCCTCTCTGTCCTCCTCTCACTCCCCCTCTCACTCCCCCTCTCTGTCCTCCTCTCTATCCCCCTCTCTGTCCTCCTCTCACTCCCCCTCTCACTCCCCCTCTCTGTCCTCCTCTCTATCTCACCATCTCACTCCCCCTCTCAGTCCTCCTCTCACTCCCCCTCTCAGTCCTCATCTCACTCCCCCTCTCAGTCCTCCTCTCACTCCCCCTCTCTGTCCTCCTCTCTATCCCCCTCTCACTCCCCCTCTCAGTCCTCCTCTCACTCCCCCTCTCAGTCCTCCTCTCACTCCCCCTCTCTGTCCTCCTCTCTATCCCCCTTCTCACTCCCCCTCTCTGTCTTCCGCTCTATCCCACCCTCTCACTCCCCCTCTCTGTCCTCCTCTCACTCCCCCTCTCACTCCCCCTCTCTGTCCTCCT
Organism: Salvelinus alpinus; assembly: GCF_045679555.1. NCBI lineage: Eukaryota > Metazoa > Chordata > Actinopteri > Salmoniformes > Salmonidae > Salvelinus > Salvelinus alpinus. The sequence goes on from NC_092106.1 coordinate 16,169,372, forward strand.
CTCTATCCCACCATCTCACTCCCCCTCTCAGTCCTCCTCTCACTCCCCCTCTCTGTCCTCCTCTCACTCCCCCTCTCAGTCCTCCTCTCACTCCCCCTCTTTGTCCTCCTCTCTGTCCTCCTCTCACTCCCCCTCTCAGTCCTCCACTCACTCCCCCTCTCTGTCCTCCTCTCTATCCCCTCTCTCACTCCCCTCTCTGTTCTCCTCTCTATCCCCCCTCTCACTCCCCCTCTCTGTCCTCGTCTCTATCCTATCCTCTCTCCTCCTCTCTCTACCTCTCAGTCCTTCTCTCTGTCCTCCTCTCACTCCCCCTCTCTGTCCTCCTCTCACTCCCCCTCTCTGTCTTCCTCTCTATCCCCCCTCTCACTCCCCCTCTCTGTCCTCCTCTCTATCCCCTCTCTCACTCCCCCTCTCTGTCCTCCTCTCTATCCCCTCTCTCACTCCCCCTCTCTGTCTTCCTCTCTATCCCCCTCTCTGTCTTCCTCTCTATCCCCCCTCTCACTCCCCCTCTCTGTCCTCCTCTCTATCCCCTCTCTCACTCCCCCTCTCTGTCCTCCTCTCTATCCCCCCTCTCACTCCCCCTCTCTGTCCTCCTCTCTATCCCCCTCTCTGTCTTCCTCTCTATCCCTCCTCTCACTCCCCCTCTCTGTCCTCCTCTCTATCCCATCCTCTCTCCTCCTCTCTCTACCTCTCAGTCCTTCTCTCTGTCCTCCTCTCACTCCCCCTCTCTGTCCTCCTCTCTATCCCCCTCTCACTCCCCCTCTCTGTCCTCCTCTCTATCCCCCTCTCTGTCATCCTCTCTATCCCCCTTCTCACTCCCCTCTCTGTCTTCCTCTCTATCCCCCTTCTCACTCCCCCTCTCTGTCATCCTCTCTATCCCCCTTCTCACTCCCCCTCTCTGTCTTCCTCTCTATCCCCCTCTCACTCCCCCTCTCTGTCCTCCTCTCTATCCCCCTCTCTGTCATCCTCTCTATCCCTCTTCTCACTCCCCCTCTCTGTCCTCCTCTCACTCCCCCTCTCACTCCCCCTCTCTGTCCTCCTCTCTATCCCCCTCTCTGTCCTCCTCTCACTCCCCCTCTCACTCCCCCTCTCTGTCCTCCTCTCTATCTCACCATCTCACTCCCCCTCTCAGTCCTCATCTCACTCCCCCTCTCAGTCTTCCTCTCACTCCCCCTCTCTGTCCTCCTCTCTATCCCCCTCTCACTCCCCCTCTCAGTCCTCCTCTCACTCCCCCTCTCTGTCCTCCTCTCTATCCCCCTCTCAGTCCTCCTCTCACTCCCCCTCTCAGTCCCCCTTCTCACTCCCCCTCTCTGTCTTCCTCTCTATCCCACCCTCTCACTCCCCCTCTCAGTCCTCCTCTCACTCCCCCTCTCTGTCCTCCTCTCCCCCTCTCAGTCCTCCTCTCACCCCCCCTCTCAGTCCTCCTCTCACTCCCCCTCTCTGTCCTCCTCTCCCCCTCTCAGTCCTCCTCTCACCCCCCCTCTCAGTCCTCCTCTCACTCCCCCTCTCTGTCCTCCTCTCTGTCCTCCTCTCACTCCCCCTCTCAGTCCTCCACTCACTCCCCCTCTCAGTCCTCCTCTCACTCCCCCTCTCTGTCCTCCTCTCACTCCCCCTCTCTGTCCTCTCTATCCCACCCTCTCACTCCCCCTCTCAGTCCTCCTCTCACTCCCCCCCTCTGTCCTCCTCTCACTCCCCATCTCAGTCCTCCTCTCACTCCCCCTCTCTGTTCTCCTCTCACTCCCCTGCTCTGTCCTCCTCTCACTCCCCCTCTCAGTCCTCCTCTCACTCCCCCTCTCTGTCCTCCTCTCACTCCCCCTCTCTGTCCTCCTCTCACTCCCCCTCTCAGTCCTCCTCTCACTCCCCCTCTCTGTCCTCCTCTCACTCCCCTCTCTGTCCTCCTCTCACTCCCCCTCTCTGTCCTCTCTATCCCACCCTCTCACTCCCCCTCAGTCCTCCTCTCACTCCCCCTCTCAGTCCTCCTCTCACTCCCCCTCTCAGTCCTCCTCTCCATCCCCTCTCTCACTCCCCTCTCAGTCCTCCTCTCACTCCCCCTCTCAGTCCTCCTCTCACTCCCCCTCTCAGTCCTCCTCTCTATCCCCTCTCTCACTCCCCTCTCAGTCCTCCTCTCACTCCCCCTCTCAGTCCTCCTGTCTATCCCCCCTCTCAGTCCTCCTCTCACTCCCCCTCTCAGTCCTCCTCTCTATCCCCTCTCTCACTCCCCTCTCAGTCCTCCTCTCACTCCCCTCTCAGTCCTCCTCTCACTCCCCCTCTCAGTCCTCCTCTCACTCCCCCTCTCAGTCCTCCTCTCACTCCCCCTCTCAGTCCTCCTCTCTATCCCCTCTCTCACTCCCCTCTCAGTCCTCCTCTCACTCCCCCTCTCAGTCCTCCTCTCTATCCCCCCTCTCAGTCCTCCTCTCACTCCCCCTCTCTGTCCTCCTCTCTATCCCCCCTCTCACTCCCCCTCTCTGTCCTCCTCTCTCTACCTCTCACTCCCCCTCTCTGTCCTCCTCTCTATCCCCCCTCTCACTCCCCCTCTCTGTCCTCCTCTCTCTACCTCTCACTCCCCCTCTCTGTCCTCCTCTCTATCCCCCCTCTCACTCCCCCTCTCTGTCCTCCTCTCTATCCCCCCTCTCACTCCCCCTCTCTGTCCTCCTCTCTATCCCCCCTCTCACCCCACCTCTCTGTCCTCCTCTCTATCCCCCTCTCACTCCCCCTCTCTGTCCTCCTCTCTATCCCCGCTCTCACTCCCCCTCTCTGTCCTCCTCTCTATCCCCCCTCTCACTCCCCCTCTCTGTCCTCCTCTCTATCCCCCCTCTCACCCCCCCCTCTCTGTCCTCCTCTCTATCCCCCCTCTCACTCCCCCTCTCTGTCCTCCTCTCTATCCCCCCTCTCACACCACCTCTCTGTCCTCCTCTCTATCCCCCCTCTCACTCCCCCTCTCTGTCCTCCTCTCTATCCCTCTCTCACTCCCCCTCTCTGTCCTCCTCTCTATCCCCCCTCTCACTCCCCCTCTCTGTCCTCCTCTCTATCCCCCTCTCACTCCCCCTCTCTGTTCTCCTCTCTATCCCCCCTCTCACTCCCCCTCTCTGTCCTGCTCTCTATCCCCCCTCTCACTCACCCTCTCTGTCCTCCTCTCTATTCCCCCTCTCACTCCCCTCTCTGTCCTCCTCTATATCCACCCTCTCACTCCCCTCTCTGTCCTCCTCTCTATCACCCCTCTCACTCCCCTCTCTGTCCTCCTCTCTATCCCCCCTCTCACTCCCCTCTCTGTCCTCCTCTCTATCACCCCTCTCACTCCACCTCTCACTCCCCCTCTCTGTCCTCCTCTCTATCCCCCCTCTCACTCCCCCTCTCTGTCCTCCTCTCTATCCCATCCTCTCTCCTCCTCTCTCTACCTCTCACTCCCCCTCTCTGTCCTCCTCTCTATCCCCCCTCTCACTCCCCCTCTCTGTCCTCCTCTCTATCCCCCCTCTCACTCCTTCTCTCTGTCCTCCTCTCTATCTCCCTCTCACTTCCCCTCTCTGTCTTCCTCTCTATCCCCCCTCTCACTCCCCCTCTCTGTCCTCCTCTCTATCCCCCCTCTCTGTCCTCCTCTTCATCCCCCCTCTCACTCCCCTCTGTCCTCCTCTCTATCCCCCCTCTCACTCCCCCTCTCTGTCCTCCTCTCTATCCCCCCTCTCACTCCCCTCTCTGTCCTCCTCTCTATCCCCCTCTCACTCCCCCTCTCTGTCCTCCTCTCTATCCCCCCTCTCACTCCCCCTCTCTGTCCTCCTCTCTATCCCCTCTCTCACTCCCCTCTCTGTCCTCCTCTCTATCCCCCCTCTCACTCCCCCTCTCTGTCCTCCTCTCTATCCCATCCTCTCTCCTCCTCTCTCTACCTCTCAGTCCTTCTCTCTGTCCTCCTCTCACTCCCCCTCTCTGTCCTCCTCTCACTCCCCCTCTCTGTCTTCCTCTCTATCCCCTCTCTCACTCCCCCTCTCTGTCTTCCTCTCTATCCCCCTCTCTGTCTTCCTCTCTATCCCCCCTCTCACTCCCCCTCTCTGTCCTCCTCTCTATCCCCCCTCTCACTCCCCCTCTCTGTCCTCCTCTCTATCCCCCCTCTCACCCCACCTCTCTGTCCTCCTCTCTATCCCCCTCTCACTCCCCCTCTCTGTCCTCCTCTCTATCCCCGCTCTCACTCCCCCTCTCTGTCCTCCTCTCTATCCCCCCTCTCACTCCCCCTCTCTGTCCTCCTCTCTATCCCCCCTCTCACCCCCCCCTCTCTGTCCTCCTCTCTATCCCCCCTCTCACTCCCCCTCTCTGTCCTCCTCTCTATCCCCCCTCTCACACCACCTCTCTGTCCTCCTCTCTATCCCCCCTCTCACTCCCCCTCTCTGTCCTCCTCTCTATCCCTCTCTCACTCCCCCTCTCTGTCCTCCTCTCTATCCCCCCTCTCACTCCCCCTCTCTGTCCTCCTCTCTATCCCCCTCTCACTCCCCCTCTCTGTTCTCCTCTCTATCCCCCCTCTCACTCCCCCTCTCTGTCCTGCTCTCTATCCCCCCTCTCACTCACCCTCTCTGTCCTCCTCTCTATTCCCCCTCTCACTCCCCTCTCTGTCCTCCTCTATATCCACCCTCTCACTCCCCTCTCTGTCCTCCTCTCTATCACCCCTCTCACTCCCCTCTCTGTCCTCCTCTCTATCCCCCCTCTCACTCCCCTCTCTGTCCTCCTCTCTATCACCCCTCTCACTCCACCTCTCACTCCCCCTCTCTGTCCTCCTCTCTATCCCCCCTCTCACTCCCCCTCTCTGTCCTCCTCTCTATCCCATCCTCTCTCCTCCTCTCTCTACCTCTCACTCCCCCTCTCTGTCCTCCTCTCTATCCCCCCTCTCACTCCCCCTCTCTGTCCTCCTCTCTATCCCCCCTCTCACTCCTTCTCTCTGTCCTCCTCTCTATCTCCCTCTCACTTCCCCTCTCTGTCTTCCTCTCTATCCCCCCTCTCACTCCCCCTCTCTGTCCTCCTCTCTATCCCCCCTCTCTGTCCTCCTCTTCATCCCCCCTCTCACTCCCCTCTGTCCTCCTCTCTATCCCCCCTCTCACTCCCCCTCTCTGTCCTCCTCTCTATCCCCCCTCTCACTCCCCTCTCTGTCCTCCTCTCTATCCCCCTCTCACTCCCCCTCTCTGTCCTCCTCTCTATCCCCCCTCTCACTCCCCCTCTCTGTCCTCCTCTCTATCCCCTCTCTCACTCCCCTCTCTGTCCTCCTCTCTATCCCCCCTCTCACTCCCCCTCTCTGTCCTCCTCTCTATCCCATCCTCTCTCCTCCTCTCTCTACCTCTCAGTCCTTCTCTCTGTCCTCCTCTCACTCCCCCTCTCTGTCCTCCTCTCACTCCCCCTCTCTGTCTTCCTCTCTATCCCCTCTCTCACTCCCCCTCTCTGTCTTCCTCTCTATCCCCCTCTCTGTCTTCCTCTCTATCCCCCCTCTCACTCCCCCTCTCTGTCCTCCTCTCTATCCCCTCTCTCACTCCCCCTCTCTGTCCTCCTCTCTATCCCCTCTCTCACCCCCCCTCTCTGTCCTCCTCTCTATCCCCCTCTCTGTCTTCCTCTCTATCCCTCCTCTCACTCCCCCTCTCTGTCCTCCTCTCTATCCCCCTCTCTGTCTTCCTCTCTATCCCCCTTCTCACTCCCCCTCTCTGTCTTCCTCTCTATCCCCCTTCTCACTCCCCCTCTCTGTCATCCTCTCTATCCCCCTTCTCACTCCCCCTCTCTGTCTTCCTCTCTATCCCCCTCTCACTCCCCCTCTCTGTCCTCCTCTCTATCCCCCTCTCTGTCATCCTCTCTATCCCCCTTCTCACTCCCCCTCTCTGTCCTCCTCTCACTCCCCCTCTCACTCCCCCTCTCTGTCCTCCTCTCTATCCCCCTCTCTGTCCTCCTCTCACTCCCCCTCTCACTCCCCCTCTCTGTCCTCCTCTCTATCTCACCATCTCACTCCCCCTCTCAGTCCTCCTCTCACTCCCCCTCTCAGTCCTCATCTCACTCCCCCTCTCAGTCCTCCTCTCACTCCCCCTCTCTGTCCTCCTCTCTATTCCCCTCTCACTCCCCCTCTCAGTCCTCCTCTCACTCCCCCTCTCAGTCCTCCTCTCACTCCCCCTCTCTGTCCTCCTCTCTATCCCCCTTCTCACTCCCCCTCTCTGTCTTCCGCTCTATCCCACCCTCTCACTCCCCCTCTCTGTCCTCCTCTCACTCCCCCTCTCACTCCCCCTCTCTGTCCTCCTCTCTATCCCACCATCTCACTCCCCCTCTCAGTCCTCCTCTCACTCCCCCTCTCTGTCCTCCTCTCACTCCCCCTCTCAGTCCTCCTCTCACTCCCCCTCTCTGTCCTCCTCTCACTCCCCCTCTCAGTCCTCCACTCACTCCCCCTCTCTGTCCTCCTCTCTATCCCCTCTCTCACTCCCCTCTCTGTCCTCCTCTCTATCCCCCCTCTCACTCCCCCTCTCTGTCCTCCTCTCTATCCTATCCTCTCTCCTCCTCTCTCTACCTCTCAGTCCTTCTCTCTGTCCTCCTCTCACTCCCCCTCTCTGTCCTCCTCTCACTCCCCCTCTCTGTCTTCCTCTCTATCCCCCCTCTCACTCTGTCCTCCTCTCTATCCCCTCTCTCACTCCCCCTCTCTGTCCTCCTCTCTATCCCCTCTCTCACTCCCCCTCTCTGTCTTCCTCTCTATCCCCCTCTCTGTCTTCCTCTCTATCCCCCCTCTCACTCCCCCTCTCTGTCCTCCTCTCTATCCCCTCTCTCACTCCCCCTCTCTGTCCTCCTCTCTATCCCCCCTCTCACTCCCCCTCTCTGTCCTCCTCTCTATCCCCCTCTCTGTCTTCCTCTCTATCGCTCCTCTCACTCCCCCTCTCTGTCCTCCTCTCTATCCCATCCTCTCTCCTCCTCTCTCTACCTCTCAGTCCTTCTCTCTGTCCTCCTCTCACTCCCCCTCTCAGTCCTCCACTCACTCCCCCTCTCAGTCCTCCTCTCACTCCCCCTCTCTGTCCTCCTCTCACTCCCCCTCTCTGTCCTCCTCTCTATCCCCCCTCTCAGTCCTCCTCTCACTCCCCCTCTCAGTCCTCCTCTCTATCCCCTCTCTCACTCCCCTCTCAGTCCTCCTCTCACTCCCCCTCTCAGTCCTCCTCTCACTCCCCTCTCAGTCCTCCTCTCACTCCCCCTCTCAGTCCTCCTCTCTATCCCCCCTCTCAGTCCTTCTCACTGTAGCTTCTGTGGTTCAGATGATGATGTCAGCAGATGACTGGCGTTAAGAGTGAGAGGGTTGGGAAGAGACATCAATACATGGTATTAGGGTTTCGCACGCACACACACACACACACACACACACACACACACACACACACACACACACACACACACACACACACACACACACACACACACACACACACACCTGTCTGTTCTGTCTTCCCCCTTACTCACACAGACACAGATAAACATACTTTGTGTTGAACATCCTGTGGGACCTAACAGAACTGCTGAGCTCAGTGACTCAGAGATGCTGAAACTGTCTGATGATCATCAGAGAGAGAGGGGGGGGGGGGGGGGTGAAATAAAAGAGAGAGGGGGGCCCTTTATGATCCCGGGGTAAACTATATAAACGCATATAACATGTAAAGTGTTGGTCCCATGTTTCATGAGCTGAAATATAAGATCCCAGAGATGTTCTGTTAGTGAGCATTTCTCCTTTACCAAGATAACCCATCCACCTGACAGGTGTCTAGAAGCTGATTAAACAGCATGATCATTACACAGGTGCACCTTGTGCAGGGGACAATAAAAGGCCACTAAATGTGCAGTTTAGTCACACAGCACAATGCCACAGCGTGCAGTTGGCATGCTGACTGCAGGAATGTCCAGCAGAGCTGCTGTCAGAGAACTGCATGTTGATGTCTATACCGTAAGCTACCTCCAATGTCGTTTTAGTGAATTTGGCACAGTGGAGGCTCCTGAGGGGAGGACCACTCATTATAATGGTTGGAATGGAGCAAATGGAATGACATCAAACACATGGAAACCATGGAAACCATGTGTTTGATGTATTTGATACCATTCCACTTATTCCACTCCAGTCATTACCACGAGCCAGTCCTCCCTGATTAAGGTGCCACCAACCTCCTGGCAGTACGTCCAACCAGCCTCACAACCGCAGACAACGTGTAACCACGCCAGACCAGGACCTCCACATCCGGCTTCTTCACCAGCAAGGTCGTCTGAGACCAGCCACCCGGACAGCTAATGAAACTGTGGGTTTGCACAACCAAAGAGTTTCTGCACAAACCGTCTCAGGGAAGCTCATCTGTGTGCTCGTCGTCCTCGCCGGGGTCTTGACCTGACAGCAGTTCGGTGTCGTAACCGACTGGGCCAATGCTCACCTTCGATGGCCACTGGCACGCTGGAGAAATGTGCTCTTCACGCATGAATCCTAGTTTCAACTGTACCAGGCGAGCGGTTTGTTGATGTCAACAATGTGAACAGAGTGCCTCATGGTGGTGGTGGGGTTATGGTACGGGCAGCCAAAAGCTACGGACAACGAACACAATTTCACATTAACGATGGCAATTTAAATGCACAAAGATACCGTTTCGAGATCCTGAGGCTCATTGTCGTGTTTTTTTTTAACGGAATCTGTGAACAACAGATGCATATCTGTATTCCCAGTCATGTGAAATCCATAGGGCCTAATGAATTCATTTAAATGGACTTATTTACTTATATGAACCGTAACATCTATGAAATTGTTGCATGTTGCGTAGAGAATTTCTTCAGTGTAGTTGAGTGCACTGATGTCTTCCACTGTCTGTCCATTACATTGTGCTGTGAGACAGATAGGCTAACCTTTCCTCTCATATTATTTCATGGCTTTATTTTCCCGATGTTTCACACTGGAATGTCACTCCTCTATTATATTATCTCTCCTCCCTCTCGCCCTCCTTTAACGTCTCTCCTCCCTCTCGCCCTCCTTTAACGTCTCTCCTCCCTCTCGCCCTCCTTTAACGTCTCTCCTCCCTCTCGCCCTCCTTTAACGTCTCTCCTCCCTCTCGCCCTCCTTTAACGTCTCTCCTCCCTCTCACCCTCCTTTAACGTCTCTCCTCCCTATCGCCCTCCTTTAACGTCTCTCCTCCCTCTCGCCCTCCTTTAACGTCTCTCCTCCCTTTCGCCCTCCTTTAACGTCTCTCCTCCCTCTCGCCCTCCTTTAACGTCTCTCCTCCCTCTCGCCCTCCTTTAGCGTCTCTCCTCCCTCTCGCCCTCCTTTAACGTCTCTCCTCCCTCTCGCCCTCCTTTAACGTCTCTCCTCCCTTTCGCCCTCCTTTAACGTCTCTCCTCCCTCTCGCCCTCCTTTAACATCTCTCCTCCCTCTCGCCCTCCTTTAACGTCTCTCCTCCCTCTCGCCCTCCTTTAACGTCTCTCCTCCCTCTCGCCCTCCTTTAACGTCTCTCCTCCCTCTCGCCCTCCTTTAACGTCTCTCCTCCCTCTCGCCCTCCTTTAACGTCTCTCCTCCCTATCGCCCTCCTTTAACGTCTCTCCTCCCTCTCGCCCTCCTTTAACGTCTCTCCTCCCTCTCGCCCTCCTTTAACGTCTCTCCTCCCTCTCGCCCTCCTCTCGCCCTCCTCACTCACTCACTCACTCACTCACTCACTCACTCACTCACTCACTCACTCACTCACACACACACACACACACACACACACACACACACACACACACACACACACACACACACACACACAGAGGAAGAAGTCATATTGTCATGGGACAGAGTGACTGGGAGGCCGTTTCCATCCACACTGATTGAATTTGTAACCTTTGTGCCAGTGATATCAGTCTCTGACAAAAGGCTGAATGTGTCTGTCAATGTGGGACCACCGCACATGGTGGGGGGGTGGGGGCTCTATGCGTATGTAGTAGTACACTGGAATTTTCCATCTCCTTGAGTCTGTAGAAAGTGAAAAGTCTGTGATGTACTTAAGGTTACGGTTGTATAGTTATGTGTGTTAGAACTCATTCAGATATACTGCAAAGTCACTATTGTGACACTGTGAAATACCACATTAGACGATCTCCTACTGTATTCCGCCATAATGACCACATAACTCCTGCAGTGTTGCCCATTTCCTTTCCAAGCCAAGAGGTAGAAATGATAGTTTTCATTAAAAGAGAACATAACACAACTCTGGCTTTTATGCCCCGATATGAATCAGCAGCCTTCTATTTGTATTTTTTTATACTGCGTCAAAACACAGCACACACACACACGCACGCATGCACACACACACACAGGCTGTTTATTGGAATGGGAGATTCGTGGTAGCCAGTTGTGCTGAGGGTTTGGCTGAATGCTAAAATATTGCTAGTTAACTCACGACTTGAAAATTTCTGTAATAGAAACATTATCATTGAATATAATAGACAGTAATCTATTCTGAAATATAATCTCAATTCATGAAAAATGTGACAGTTCCCTGTTTTTCTGCCAAAGACTATCAGTGCTCTGTCTGTCGCTGTCCACTGCCTGGGTGCTGCTCTATGAAGGGGTGCAGTTACAGAGACTGACCACTAGAGAGGGGTGTTGCACCACTGTAGCTCCTAATGCTATAGAGGTCCTCTGACGGTATGGACTAAACACTAGAGTATTCCTAAAATCAGATCATAGATTATGTATTATGGACATCTTTATTAAGAACCTGCAACAAGTTTGAGTTTGTGTAATTAGAGTAGTGAATAATAGGTTGTGAGTGGTGTGTGGGCTGGAGCCTGGTGCTGAAGGGCACAGGGGACATGCCAGTCCATCTGCCCTGCTGAAGTGCAGCGGGACTGGGCTAGAACATTTACATTTACATTTAAGTCATTTAGCAGACGCTCTTATCCAGAGCGACTTACAAATTGGTGCATTCACCTTATGATATACATAGGGATATACATTCACACTGTTGCTCTCTTTAATTAACTCCTCAACTATAGTACTTATTTCTAAATGGAAATAACAATCCTTTATATAAGAAATTTTATCAAATATATATTCAAATTAATCAGTCACACACAATAGGGAGCAGAGCATCACTGGCCCCCTTACCACCAGCTGCAATGGTTCTCCCTCCCCTCCCTCCATCTGCTCTCTCCTCACCCTCTCTTTCCAAATCCCCACCTCTACTTCCTTTCACATCTCATCCTTATATCCTTTCCCTCTCTCCCTCCCCTATTCCCCTCCCTCACACTCATCATTTCCTCTTCTTCCAGCAGGACAGCCCACAGAAGTGTTTTCCTCCTCCTGTCTCAGTTAGAGAACTGAGAACTCTGTCTCCTGCTGGATTATCTCTGTGTGACTCTCTCACACACCTGTCCTAACCAGGTCACTGCCAGACTGCAGCTGTGTGTGTGTACGTTCATGCATGTGTGTGCATATCTGTGTGTGTGTGTGCGTGCGTGTGCGTGTGCGTGTGCGTGCGTGCGTGCGTGCGTGTGTGTGTGCGTGTGTGTGCGCATGTGTGTGTGTGTGTGTGTGTGCAGCACACAGCAGGTGAGTGGAACCAGCAGTGTTATTATTTAGCTCTATATTTAGCAGGTAGTGTTATGCATGGAGAAGAGCAGAAGAGAAACACACAGAGCTGCAGCCTCACATAACCTACTGGTTACCATAGAAATGAATTAAGATCTTGTACTAGCAAAGAGCCTCAACTCTATGATATCAGCCACTTTTTCACTGTTCACAGTAAACAGAGCCATAGAGATGTTTAAGCTCTGGCTAAACAGTGTTCTTGCCACTGTTTTATTCAATGGAATTCGCAGCCCATTGTGACATCATCCAGCATATTCCATTTATAGTCCTCCCATGGATTATGGTGAAGGTCAAGTGATGAACTGCACATTATGGATAACAGAGCTCCAGCTATTACAGCTAGCCTTGGTTCCTTTAGTCAACTTATTGTTTTGCCTTGGCTGCAATGTAGCTTTTTGGAATAGACACGGCCTATTACCCAGGCATAAACACAGTAGAAAATAGCTCACTTTATGACATCATTGATGGATAGATGTGGGTTGTCTGTCTTGTTCTATTGAGACACCTGGGTCCCTCCATTTTACACAACCCCTCAGGCTGAGTTTGGTCCCACTCTGTTAAGCAGTCTCAAATTTACTCTAAATGTGCCATGGTGAGGTTGGACCCAGGTGCAGAGAAGAGACTTCACTGAGAAGTCTTCACATAATACTTCACTGAGAAACAGTGTCAGAAGGATCACAGCAACACTGGCAAATACAACAAACACTAAGTCTCAAAAAGACACTCAGGATACAAACGCACAACGGAAATCATAATGGGTAAATAGGACACACCTGAGTGCCGTTAATGTCTCTAGGACGGTCTCTGCTGCCCTCTGGTGACAGGTGGAACCATGACACTAAATGATCATCATAGTTGACCTTTGTGTCTTACACAGTAGTTGATCATCCTCTACAGCTTTAGCCTATCCATGTAGTAACATGGAGGACTAGGATGAGGTCAGGCATTATATTTCAAATGTTGTCTTAAAATATTTGAATTTATGATTAACTTTTAAATATGTAGATTTGAGGAAAATGTGTATTTTTAGCTCTGCACTGCTGTTCCCATTAATGATACAAAGCCCCAAAGCCCCACCCCCTATGTAGAATACCACCTAATACATCAATGGTTATGTATGGTAATTATGCTAATACAGCATACGGTTATGTAAATGATTCTCCGCCCCGCCACTACTAATTGTGACACGCCTGCCAATCCTTGATTGACAGAATAATTATTGTCCTTTTCACCTCTCAGCACTCAGGAACAATCTTCTTTTTTTTTTTACACCAAATACTAACATACACATATATGACCAACAACTTACAGATGCACACAAACTACGACCAGATCTCATCTGCCCAGACCTGCATGCTCACATCCCTATTGCCTGCGTTATGGTTTGCCACATGGCCTTCAATTGTAACAATTAGTTTTTCTCCGTCACCCAGGCTATTTCAATAATAAATCATTAGATTTTTCCATTGTGTTAATGATGGCGGATTGATTGATTTCCAAGTTTAACGTTTTTATTACAAATTGTTTCAGGAACAATCTAACTCCAGAAATAGAATTTATAGAACAGACAACCATTTCTATTCCATTGCAATTCCATTTGAGTCATAGAAGCAGATTGACTGGATTAATATGTATACATTTGATTACTGCTCTATACATGAAAGCACTCTGGTTTCTGGTCTGTCTGTGTGGCTTTCTGTCTCTGGCTGTGTGAAGGACGTGTGTTCGTATGACCCCAGTGTAATGGGAGAGGGATAGACAGATCTGTCCCTGCTAATCATCTGCCGTAGACAGATATGACACACACACATTGTCCCTCTTTGGATAGGTCTGACCCTCTGAGGTGTGTAACACAGTATGTTATGTGTGATGTGTCATATTAGTGGCAGATTGTGTGTTACATGCTCTGGTATGAATGAGCCCTACGTTACGTTCCATCCTCATACTGCGTGACATCGTATCTCAATGTACTGCCTTTCTTAGACCACTAGGGGTCACTGTTCTGCTGGGGTGGTTACCATGCAGGATATCATCCTGTTGGATTACTTTGAACATGTATCCGTCGTCCTTCCTTCTTCGCTTCCTTTCTTCTTTCCTTCCTTTGTCCCTTCCTTGAAGTATTCTCTGATATTTGGATAGGTTTAACATAATTGGTCAATTCAAGGTTTCCACAACACCAATATTGTCAGTTAAGATGGATCTATGTAGTAATCTAGTGAAGGAAGGCCCTCTGTGGTGGGTGGCTGAGCAGACCTCTCTCCTTCATCCCTTTCTCTCTCTCTCTGTCTCTGATAAGGCCAGGTTAGAGGCCTCTCCATTTAACAGGCAAGATAATTAACTCTTATCATCCGTTTTCTAATTAAAGGAGTTAAAAGAACACTCCTTTATTTTCCTTTTTCATCTCCCTCCACTTCTATCTGCCCACCATTCCACTGCCGTCTCTCTCTCTCTCTCTCTCTCTCCACCTCTGCCCCACCCCCACCTCTCTTTCTCCTTCTCTCTTTGAGCCTTTTAATTTCATGACAGTTGGATAAAATATTTAGATGTTTCAGGATTGCATCAGACTTTTGAATAAGGTGCTGGGTTTTTCCATGTATTTCTCTCCTTCACCCTCACTCCCCCACCCCGTCTCTCTCTTTTACCCCCCCCCCCCCCACACACACACACACTTTACCCAGCAACAAGCACTAATTGATCATTCATTTCTGACTGAGGATCAGTGTATATAAAGAACAGCAGATTGATACAATTATGAATAGACCTGGCTCTGGGATTTATTGATCGGGGCTTGACTAAGGTCACACACCACAACTGAGGAGTGTTGCATTCCAGCAATGTTTCCAGGATGCTGCATGATAGTGTTGTTTTTAACTTAACTAGGCAAGTCAGTTAAGAACAAATTCTTATTTACAATGACGCCTACCCTGGCCAAACCATCTCCTAATCCGGACAATACTGGGCCAAATGTGCGCCCCCCTATGGGACTCCCGATCACAGCCAGTTGTGATACAGCCCAGGATCAAACCAGGGTCTGTAGTGACGCCTCGAACACAGAGATACACTGCCTTGGACCGCTGCGCCACTCAGGAGGTTTGTGTTTTGCTGATCACTGATACCCATACTGCTGAATGATCACCAGTCCTATATAGGAAAAGCTCTCCATGTTAGGAACACTATAATAAAACCATCATCATAAAATCTCTCAGTCAGTCAGTCAGTCTGAGATCCACTCACTGGACTCAGCAGACAGGAAGTCTGAAGACGATGGACAGGATATGAGGGTGAATACGGTCCATCAGAGACCTGTAGCCACCTCACTCATTGTATGACTTATTCACAAGATCTCATAGTTTCCCTTCAGAATTCAATGTATTATGGATGAACGTCTATTTTTGATGCATTAACTCCGCGTGGTTACAGGGTTAATTCTGCGTGGTTACAGGGTTAATTCTGCGTGGTTACAGGGTTAATTCTGTGTGGTTACAGGGTTAATTCTGCGTGGTTACAGGGTTAATTCTGCGTGGTTACAGGGTTAATTCTGCATGGTTACAGGGTTAATTCTGCATGGTTACAGGGTTAATTCTGCGAGGTTACAGGGTTAATTCCGCGTGGTTACAGGGTTAATTCTGCGTGGTTACAGAGTTAATTTCGCGTGGTTACAGGGTTATTTCTGCGTGGTTACATGGTTAATTCTGCGTGGTTACAGGGTTAATTCTGCGTGGTTACAGGGTTAATTCTGCATGGTTACAGGTTTAATTCCGCGTGGTTACAGGTTAATTCTGCGTGGTTACAGGGTTAATTCTGCATGGTTACAGGGTTGATTCTGCATGGTTACAGGGTTAATTCTGCATGGTTACAGGAGTAATTCTGTGTGGTTACAGGGTTAATTCTGCGTGGTTACATGGTTAATTCTGCGTGGTTACATGGTTAATTCTGCGTGGTTACAGGGTTAATTCTGCATGGTTACAGGGGTAATTCTGCATGGTTACAGGGTTAATTCTGCGTGGTTACAGGGTTAATTCTGCATGATTACATGGGTAATTCTGCATGGTTACAGGGTTAATTCTGCATGGTTACAGGAGTAATTCTGCATGGTTACAGGGTTAATTCTGCGTGGTTACAGGGTAAATTCTGCATGATTACATGGGTAATTCTGCGTGGTTACAGGGTTAATTCTGCATGGTTACAGGGTTAATTCCGCGTGGTTACAGGGTTAATTCTGCGTGGTTACAGGGTTAATTCTGTGTGGTTACAGGGTTAATTCTGTGTGATTACATGGTTAATTCTGCGTGGTTACAGGGTTAATTCTGCGTGGTTACAGGGTTGATTCTGCATGGTTACATGGTTAATTCTGCATGGTTACAGGGTTAATTCCACATGGTTACATGGTTAATTCTGCGTGGTTACAGGGTTAATTCTGCATGGTTACATGGTTAATTCTGTGTGGTTACATGGTTAATTCTGCGTGGTTACATGGTTAATTCTGCGTGGTTACAGGGTTAATTCCACGTGGTGACAGGGTTAATTCTCTGTGGTTACATGGTTAATTCTGTGTGGTTACATGGTTAATTCTGCATGGTTACAGGGTTAATTCTGCGTGGTTACAGGGTTAATTCTGCGTGGTTACAGGGTTAATTATGCGTGGTTACAGGGTTAATTCTGCGTGGTTACAGGGTTAATTCTGCGTGGTTACAGGGTTAATTCTGCATGGTTGCAGGGGTAATTCTGCGTGGTTACAGGGTTAATTCTGCATGGTTACAGGGTTAATTCTGCGTGGTTACAGGGTTAATTCTGCGTGGTTACATGGTTAAAACAGAAACAACTCAAAGGGTTAAAGTTTAGGTATTAATTCCAAGTTGTTATATTTAAGTCTATGGTTTGGGGAAGGCTAAAACAAATAATTGAAACGTGCTATTACCATCAGGTACCATCAGTATTCACAGTATTCTCACAGCTTGCCGTAGCGTTGTAAACTGCTGTAGTGCACTGGTCTACACAGTGTGCTCCAACACGGAACATCATGAGTTCACTCCCAGTGATAGGTAATCGTTTTTCTTTTTTTGCGCCGAGGAAGGCATGTATATCAAAGTATTATTAGGTAGGAATGTATGAAAACACTTGTATGAGTAGGAGAGTATCCTGTGCTCCTTTTAACCATGGCTCACTGGCAACAGTGTTTTATTAATAGGAGAAAGAGCAGTGATTTTCACGGTAGTAGAACGAGGGAAGGGGAAAGTGCATCTCCTTAATAAACTGCAACGTAGAATAAGTAATGCACCTGTCATCCATCCATCTGTGTGTGTGTGTGTGTGTGTGTGTGTGTGTGTGTGTGTGTGTGTGTGTGTGTGTGTGTGTGTGTGTGTGTGTGTGTGTGTGTGTGTGTGTGTGTGTGTGTGTGTGTGTGTGTGTGTGTGTGTGTGTGTGTGTGTGTGTGTGTGTGTGTGTGTGTGTCATTTCCTTAGGTAGAGAGTAGAGGAACAGCCTGCAGCTCTATGCATGCAGCCTCATTTCCCCCATAATCCACCCCTCCGTTATCAGCATAATCATTATCCTCCTTGGATTCTACATTAAGAGGAAAGGGAGGAGAGAAAGGGAGGGAAGAGATGAAGAGGGAAAGGGGGAAGGTGAAGCTTCACTCTCGTTTAAATGTCAGAGGCCATTCATGTTCCACTGCGTTTAGAATGATTTCCGTTGCCGCTGTGTGTAGGTCAGTGGAGGCTGCTGAGGGGAGGACGGCTCATAATAATGGCTGGAATGGAGTAAATGGAATGGCATCACCCACATGGAAACCATGTCTTTCATGTGTTTGACACCATTCCATTGACTCCATTCCAGACGTTATTATGAGTCGTCCTCCCCTCAGCAGCCTCCACTGGTGTAGGTGTAGAATGTGTGTTCTAACGATCCTTCTCTTTATCTTGTCTTTCTCGCTCTATATCCACTGCCTGCATCATCCCTTTTTCTTTTATTACGTCTTTTTGAAAAGCTAGGCACAGTAAATTAGCTTATTGAACTCGGAACAATCTGTCTGTTCTCGAACCAATCCGACTAGCCTGACTAATAACAGTAGCTGGTGAGGCGTGGGGAGCTTGAGTTACACCAAACTGGCTCTGGGAAAGCTGACTGACAGAATGTAGCGTGGGAGAGCTGATTGGACTTGTGTGTTCTGTCACTGTGGCCTTGTTCGCGTAAAGCTCTGATTCTATTTGAATACTGAGCACGCAGGAAAGGAACAGAAAAAGAGAGGGAGAGGAGGAGAGAGAGAAAGAGAGCGAAAAGGGATTTAGTTTCTCGGTTTATTGCTTTGGCATTTATAGACTCCAGAAGTCCCGGTAAGCGAAGAGGAAAAATGAAGACAGCGTATCTAACAGAGGGGAGATACATTTAAAAAAAGGAGAAAGAGCTCATTCTCATTTCCCTCAGAGTGGTCTGGTCTCTGGAGGAAAATGAAATGATTTCTGATTAATGAAAAGATGAAGCAGACTAGCCCCTTTGTTCCTGTCTTCCTCTGCTCTCTAAAACACAGCGTGGCCCGACAGAATCCATCTTCATAATGACATCTTGGAGGGAGAAATGATTTGAAAGTAGATGAAACACAAACATTCTCACTCTCTCGCTCTCTCTCTCTTTCTCTCTCTCCCTTATTCTAAACCTAACCCTAACCCTAACCATAACCTTAGCAAGCAGTAGCTTATCAACAGATAGAGCATCTACAGATGGTAAATCCGGACTGTCCAAATAAAGTGTGACCAAAGCACTTTGAGGGAGAGCAACTAGCACTAAATAAAGCAAATAAATGAACTTTTCTTATAGTACACAGTCACAACCTTTATACTCATCATTGACCTGTGAAATTTGGAAGAATAGAAATTAGTATATTGAGAGATATTGAATTGTTTTCTGTAAATAGGTTTCTTTTTCGCCGCACTTGTGATGTATTAGATTGTCATATTATTCACTGAATGTACTAGTTTATGACTGGCATGTGTTGGTTCTGTCTGACTAAGTAAAGCTATAGACAGGAGCCACGGGACTGGAGGAGAGTAGTACATTCTCAGCTGCTGCTTTAAAGACTCGGTCTGTTGAAAGAGAGAGTAGATGAAGAGAAAAATAGAGAGATGGAGGGAGGGATATAGAGAGGAGGACTGTGTAGTGTGTAGCTTCTTCACGCCTCATTGGCCCAGTAAACTGATATTGACTCTGCGCTCTTTAACATCACAACAATCACATCAACATCTATGGGCCCCGCCGCAATTACCATCATCAGCTATAACTCTGCCCTTGTTATTCAGCCCGTGACTGCATTTGCAATATAAATTATGTTTCCCCCCCTAACTGTTTTGCATTAGTTTGAGAGAGAGAGAG
Organism: Salvelinus alpinus; assembly: GCF_045679555.1. NCBI lineage: Eukaryota > Metazoa > Chordata > Actinopteri > Salmoniformes > Salmonidae > Salvelinus > Salvelinus alpinus. The sequence goes on from NC_092106.1 coordinate 16,188,318, forward strand.
GGAGAGATAGGATCAGAGATGCAGAGCAGGCCTGTCTGGTAGTAGTGTATAGCTCCTCTCTTCTCTTCTCCCAGCTAGCATCATACCGTGAGAGACAGAGCAAGGCCCACTGAGAGTTAGGGAGAAGTGAGGGGGGATATGAGTACAGGTTGTTTACACACGAGGGAGAGGAGAGACTCAGGTCGATGGCTGTCAGCGGGGAGAATGTGGGGCGGGAGACCGGAGGGGAGGGGGATCCAGATTAGCGTGATCAGGAGAGGGGAGAGGAGGAAAGGAACTCAGGTAGAGAGCTGTCAAGGAGTAGCGAGAGGGATGAGAGTGGTGAGAGAGGGTAGAGAGATGCCAGACGGGAGTGAGGGGTGAGGAGAGGGAGAGGGGTGAGCGGGAGTATCATCGCTGGAGTAACCTTTGTTTCCTCCGGTAACATCAGACGGTGTGAAGGTACGCCAGCCTGTCTCAGAGCACAGAAGGACATCACAGGAACTCTCAGAGATACGTTGCGATTCACAGAGTTAGAGAATGTTTCTCAGAGCGTGAGAGAGAAGAAGTAGGTTTCAGAGAGAGGGGGAGAGAAATGGATCGAGGGAGAGAGCTGATAATTAGGATGAAAAACAGTGTTTCCCATTCCGTCGAAATGCGGAGGATGTCAAACAGACGTATATTAATTTTACCCAGCATGCCTTGCCAAGCAGGGGGTGAAAGGCAGTGGCACTCAGGGGTGAACCGGGTGACACAGGGGTGACAGAAGGGAGGGGGAACTAGGTTAGTATTGCTGATTCTTACATTCAGGTGTGGAGGGCAAAATAGATGTGTTTTGTACAATACTTAGTTTGGACACAATCCTAATATGAAAGAAGGGCAAAAAACTTAAAGTTTGAACTTTCAATCAATGCATAATTTACACAAAACCAATTCCCAATAAGGATTCTGCCATAAAGCACACAGTACAGCTCAGTATTGTTGTGCTGTTTGCATATTGCTCTGAGCACTTGCCTGTAAAACTCAAGGGGTTTATTCTTTGTACCAGTGTGATTGACACCATCCATTTTACCATAAATATGTCTCTGGATCAAAGCAACGTCTAGAAATCCTGTTTCCTTGTCTGGGTGTTGACAGAATTCTTGCAGCTTTAATTTGACTACAGAACATACACCTCCCCCTCACTCGTTAGTGTCGTCTTGCCACCTTAGTCAACTCCAAGGTCATGAACTCTGTTAGCGGAGATAGAAAATGCACTTCCTAGAGACTCTTGGAAATTGTGTGTATGTCTGTATAGTATGTGTGTGTGTTCCTCAGTTCCTCTGTGGAAAGAGAAAAGAGAGATCCTCAGATACTGTGCTGAAATGCAGAAAATCCAACTTTGAAGCCTTGCAGTTTATGATCATTGGCTTAAATCAGCTGGGAATAAGAATAGCAAAAGATAAAAAGTTTATCAGGTAATTCTGAAGCGATGGGAAGTTATGAGGGATTTTGTTCATAGCTACTGAGAGTGTGGTAAGTTTTATTGATTATAGTTATGGAAATCACAGTCTTGCCAGACATAATTGCTATAGGTTTCTTCCTGTCCTACATTTGCGTTATTAATTCATTGTCTCCAATGCACACCGGCTATTTTGGTCATCTGCATAGATAAATATTTCATTGAGGTAATTTCCATTCTCTGTATAGCAATTGTCGTCAAGCTATAAAGGAGAGTCTATGAAAATGTCTCTGTCCTTGGCAATGTAAATGTATTCAAATCACTCTACATAAATCACGTCATCTAATATAGTGCAATACCACTTGGCTCATTTGCATATGTTTCAGAGTTTTTTACAAATTCAATAACGTGCTTTTACAACCGGCGATGCAAAGATGCTTATTCCCTGAATACATGATACAAAGAGAGAGAAGGCACCAGAGAGATGGAGTTGTGGTAGAGGGAGAGAGGGAGAGAGGGAGAGAGAGAGAGAGAGAGAGAGAGAGAGAGAGAGAGAGAGAGAGAGGTGCAGAGCAAGTTGGACAGTGAAAGAGGGAAGAACACAATGTGAGAGAGAGAAAGAAAGAAAGAAAGAAAGAAAGAAAGAAAGAAAGAAAGAAAGAAAGAAAGAAAGAAAGAAAGAAAGAAAGAAAGAAAAAGGAGTAATACTGTATACTGTACTGTATACTGGGAGACAGTGATAGCAAGGAGCTAGACCAGTGGCGACCCATCATTCAGAGCCTCACCTGTTTTGAGCCTGACATGTTTAGCTAATAAAACATATATATATATATACATACATATATACATACATACATACATACATACATACATACATACATACATACATACATACATACATACATACATATACTGTATACATACATACATACATACATACATACATACATACATACATACATACATACATACATACATACATACATACATACATACATACATACATACATACATACATACATACATACATACATACATACATACATACATACATACATATACTGTATACATACATACATACATATATACACTGCTCAAAAAAATAAAGGGAACACTTAAACAACACAATGTAACTCCACGTCAATCACACTTCTGTGAAATCAAACTGTCCACTTAGGAAGCAACACTGATTGACAATAAATTTCACATGCTGTTGTGCAAATGGAATAGACAACAGGTGGAAATTATAGGCAATTAGCAAGACACCCCCAATAAAGGAGTGGTTCTGCAGGTGGTGACCACAGACCACTTCTCAGTTCCTATGCTTCCTGGCTGATGTTTTGGTCACTTTTGAATGCTGGCGGTGCTTTCACTCTAGTGGTAGCATGAGACGGAGTCTACAACACACACAAGTGGCTCAAGTAGTGCAGCTCATCCAGGATGGCACATCAATGCGAGCTGTGGCAAGAAGGTTTGCTGTGTCTATCAGCGTAGTGTCCAGAGCATGGAGGCGCTACCAGGAGACAGGCCAGTACATCAGGAGACGTGGAGGAGGCCGTAGGAGGGCAACAACCCAGCAGCAGGACCGCTACCTCCGCCTTTGTGCAAGGAGGAGCAGGAGGAGCACTGCCAGAGCCCTGCAAAATGTCCTCCAGCAGGCCACAAATGTGCATGTGTCTGCTCAAATGGTCAGAAACAGACTCCATGAGGGTGGTATGAGGGCCCGACATCCACAGGTGGGACCAAGGCCCTTCTCTCCCGATTGCTATGTTTGGATGGGTTGGCCAGCTCTAGGAAGAGTGTTGGTGGTTCCAAACTTCTTCCATTTAAGAATAATGGAAGCCACTGTGTTCTTAGGGACCTCCCATGCTGCATAAATGTTTTGGCACCCTTCCCAAGATCTGTGCTTCGACACAATCCTGTCTCGGAGCTCTACGGACAATTCCTTCAACCTCATGGCTTGTTTTTTTCTTTGACATGCACTGTCAACTGTGGGACCTTATATCGACGTGTGTGCCTTTCCAAATTATGTCCAATCAATTGAATTTACCACAGGTGGACTCAAATCAAGTTGTAGAAACTTCTCAAGGACGATCAATGTAAACTAATGCACCTGAGTTCAATTTCGAGGGGGTCTGATTACTTATGTAAATAAGGTATTTCAGTTTTTTATGCAGAAATGTCTAAAAACCTGTTTTTGCTTTGTCATAATGGGGTATTGTGTGTAGATTGATGAGGGGGGAAAATTATTTAAATTTAAGCATTTTAGAATAAGGCTGTAACGTAACAAAATGTGGAAAAAGTCAAAGGATCTGAATAATTTACGAATGCAGTATATATATATATATACAGATGAAGTCAGAAGTTTACATACACCTTAACCAAATACATTTAAACTCAGTTTTTCACAATTCATGACATTTAATCCAAGTAAAAGATCCCTGTCTTAGGTCAGTTAGGATCACCACTTTATTTTAAGAATGTGAAATGTCAGAATAATAGTAGAGAGAATGATTTATTTCAGCTTTTATTTTTTTCATCACATTCCCAGTGGGTCAGAAGTTTGCATACACTCAATTAGTATTTGGTAGCATTGCCTTTAAATTGTTTAACTTGGGTCAAACATTTCGGGTAGCCTTCCACAAGCTTCTCACAATAAGTTGGGTGAATTTTGGCCCATTCCTCCTGACAGAGCTGGTGGAACTGAGTCAGGTTTGTAGGCCTCCTTGCTCACACACGCTTTTTCAGTTCTGCCCACACTTTTTCTATGAGATTGAGGTCAGGGCTTTGTGATGGCCACTCCAATACCTTGACTTTGTTGTCCTTAAGCCATTTTGCCACAACTTTGGGAGTATGCTTGGGGTCATTGTCCATTTGGAAGACCCATTTGCGACCAAGCTTTAACTTCCTGACTGATGTCTTGAGATGTTGCTTCAATATATCCACATAATTTTCCTCCATCATGATGCCATCTATTTTGTAAAGTGCACCATTCTCTCTTGCAGCAAAGCACCCCCACAACATGATGCTGCCACCCCTGTGCTTCACGGTTGGGATGATGTTCTTCGGCTTGCAAGCCTCCCCCTTTTTCCTCCAAACATAACGATGGTCATTGTGGCCAAACAGTTCTATTTTTGTTTCATCAGACCAGAGGACATTTCTCCAAAAAGTATGATCTTTGTCCCCATGTGCAGTTGCAAACCGTATTCTGGCTTTCTGGCTTTATGGCGGGTTTGTAGCAGTGGCTTCTTCCTTGCTGAGCGGCCTTTCAGGTTATGTCGATATAGGACCCGTTTTACTGTGGATATAGATACTTTTGTACCTGTTTCCTCCAGCATCTTCACAAGGTCCTTTGCTGTTGTCTGGGATAGATTTGCACTTTTTGCACCAAAGTACGTTCATCTCTAGGAGACAGAATGCGTCTCCTTCCTGGGCAGTATGATGGCTGCGTGGTCCCATGGTGTTTATACTTGCGTACTATTGTTTGTACAGATGAACGTGGTACCTTCAGGCGTTTGTATATTGTTCCCAAGGATGAACCAGACTTGTGGAGGTCTACACATTTTTGTCTGAGGTCTTGGCTGATTTCTTTTGATTTTCCCATGATGTCAAGCAAAGAGGCACTGAGTTTGAAGGTAGGCCTTGAAATACATCCACAGGTGCACCTCCAATTGACTCAAATTATGTCAATTATCCTATCAGAAGCTTCTAAAACCATGACATAATTTTCTGGAATTTTCTAAGCTATTTATTAAAGGCACAGTCAACTTAGTGTATGTAAACGTCTGACCCACTGGAATTGTGATACAGTGAATTATAAGTGAAATAATCTGTCTGTAAACAATTGTTGGAGAAATGACTTGTGTCATGCACAAAGTAGATGTCCTCACCGACATGTCAAAACTACAGTTTGTGGAGTGGTTGAAAAACGAGTTTTAATAACTCCAACCTAAGTGTATGTAAACTTCCGACTTCAACTGTATATACCAACAACAAAAAATTAAGTATACCAAAAGTGTTAAGCAAATACAAATATATTTTGTATTTGAGATTATTCAAAGTCACCACCCCAGCCCATTCAGTGCTGCCATAGATTTACATTAGAAGTGCCCGTCCAGAAATGCTCAAGGTCATTGGCCACAGATAATGTAAAATCACATTTCTACATCATACTTTCAAAATCTTACCTGGCAAGGTAGACAAGCAGTCATCATCATGAAACATCGACAATCCTCTGGCAAATGGCTACCTGGACTATTTGCATTGTGTCCCCTCCCAACCCCTTTTTTTACACTGCTGCTACTCTCTGTTTATCATATATGCATAGTCACTTTAACTATACATTCATGTACATACTACCTCAATTGGGCCGACCAACCAGTGCTCCCGCACAGTGGCTAACCGGGCTATCTGCATTATGTCCCACCCACCGCCCCCTCTTTTACACTACTGCTACTCTCTGTTCATCATATGTGCATAGTCACTTTAACCATATCTACATGTACATACTACCTCAATCAGCCTCACTAACCGGTGTCTGTATGTAGCCTCGCTACTTTTATAGCCTCACTACTGTATATAGCCTGTCTTTTTACTGTTGTTTTATTTCTTCACTTACCAATTGTTCACCTAATACCTTTTTTGCACTATTGGTTAGAGCCTGTAAGTAAGCATTTCACTGTAAGGTCTTCACCTGTTGTATTCGGCGCACGTGACAAATAAACTTTGATTTGATTTGAAATCCTTTTCAATCTTTGTCATATGAAGATAAATTATACAGTTGAAGTCGGAAGTTTACATACACTTAGGTTGGAGTCATTAAAACTCGTTTTTCAACCACTCCACAAATGTCTTGTTAACAAACTATAGTTTTGGCAAGTCGGTTAGGACATCTACTTTGTGCATGACACAAGTAATTTTTCCAACAATTGTTTACAGACAGATTATTTCACTTATAATTCACTGTATCACAATTCCAGTTGGTCAGAAGTTTACATACACTAAGTTGACTGTGCCTTTAAACAGCAGTTAATGAATTGTTTAGTCTTGTGTTGTGTTGTGTAGTTCCTGGCATGCATCTCCAAAATATATATATTTTTTGTCCCTCAAAATGTTCATGCTAAAATTTCCACTGAGCTAGACTAAGACATAAAGCTTGAGAGTGAGTTCGAGAGATGGAAAAAGCAGAAGGCATGGGGGGGGGGGGGGGGGGGGGCAGGCATATTTCATCTGTGGTGCGTGTGGTGTATGTGGGGGTGTTAACTAAGATGCATGGTCTAATCTGCCTCTCTGTGTGTCTGGCCTCCGAGCACCAGGCTCTCTGAGTTATTCACTAACACTTTCTAATTCCCACATGCAAAGTGATATTTCAATAAAGGAGACTGCGCCCGGCGTGTTCCGTTAACAGATTCATTTGTCACCCCATAATGACGCTGGGGGGGCTACATACACGGTACAGGTCACACCATAATGACGCTGGGGGGGCTACACACACGGTACAGGTCACCCCATAATGATGCTGGGGGGGCTACATACAGGTCACCCCATAATGACGCTGGGGGGGATACATACACGGTACAGGTCACACCATAATGACGCTGGGGGGGCTACATACAGGTCACCCCATAATGACGCTGGGGGGGCTACATACACGGTACAGGTCACACCATAATGACGCTGGGGGGGCTACATACAGGTCACCCCATAATGACGCTGGGGGGGCTACATACACGGTACAGGTCACCCCATAATGACGCTGGGGGGGCTACACACACGGTACAGGTCACCCCATAATGACGCTGGGGGGGCTACATACACGGTACAGGTCACCCCATAATGACGCTGGGGGGGCTACATACACGGTACAGGTCACCCCATAATGACGCTGGGGGGGCTATATACACGGTACAGGTCACCCCATAATGACGCTGGGGGGGCTACATACACGGTACAGGTCACCCCATAATGACGCTGGGGGGGCTACATACACGGTACAGGTCACCCCATAATGAAGCTGGGGGGGCTACATACACGGTACAGGTCACACCATAATGACGCTGAGGGGGCTACATACACGGTACAGGTCACACCATAATGACGCTGGGGGGGCTACACACACGGTACAGGTCACACCATAATGACGCTGGGGGGGCTACATACACGGTACAGGTCACACCATAATGACGCTGGGGGGGCTACATACACGGTACAGGTCACCCCATAATGACGCTGGGGGGGCTACATACACGGTACAGGTCACCCCATAATGACGCTGGGGGGGCTACATACAGGTCACCCCATAATGACGCTGGGGGGGCTACATACACGGTACAGGTCACACCATAATGACGCTGGGGGGGCTACATACAGGTCACCCCATAATGACGCTGGGGGGGCTACATACACGGTACAGGTCACCCCATAATGACGCTGGGGGGGCTACACACATGGTACAGGTCACCCCATAATGACGCTGGGGGGGCTACATACACGGTACAGGTCACCCCATAATGACGCTGGGGGGGCTACATACACGGTACAGGTCACCCCATAATGACGCTGGGGGGGCTACATACACGGTACAGGTCACCCCATAATGACGCTGGGGGGGCTACATACACGGTACAGGTCACCCCATAATGAAGCTGGGGGGGCTACATACACGGTACAGGTCACACCATAATGACGCTGAGGGGGCTACATACACGGTACAGGTCACACCATAATGACGCTGGGGGGGCTACACACACGGTACAGGTCACACCATAATGACGCTGGGGGGGCTACATACACGGTACAGGTCACACCATAATGACGCTGGGGGGGCTACATACACGGTACAGGTCACCCCATAATGACGCTGGGGGGGCTACATACACGGTACATGTCACCCCATAATGACGCTGGGGGGGCTACATACACGGTACAGGTCACACCATAATGACGCTGGGGGGGCTACATACACGGTACAGGTCACACCATAATGACGCTGGGGGGGCTACATACACGGTACAGGTCACACCATAATGACGCTGGGGGGGCTACATACACGGTACAGGTCACACCATAATGACGCTGGGGGGGCTACATACACGGTACAGGTCACCCCATAATGACGCTGGGGGGGCTACATACACGGTACAGGTCACCCCATAATGACGCTGGGGGGGCTACATACACGGTACAGGTCACACCATAATGACGCTGGGGGGGCTACATACACGGTACAGGTCACACCATAATGACGCTGGGGGGGCTACACACACGGTACAGGTCACACCATAATGACGCTGGGGGGGCTACATACACGGTACAGGTCACACCATAATGACGCTGGGGGGGCTACATACACGGTACAGGTCACCCCATAATGACGCTGGGGGGGCTACATACACGGTACAGGTCACCCCATAATGACGCTGGGGGGGCTACATACACGGTACAGGTCACCCCATAATGACGCTGGGGGGGCTACATACACGGTACAGGTCACCCCATAATGACGCTGGGGGGGCTACATACACGGTACAGGTCACCCCATAATGACGCTGGGGGGGCTACATACACGGTACAGGTCACACCATAATGACGCTGGGGGGGCTACATACACGGTACAGGTCACACCATAATGACGCTGGGGGGGCTACATACACGGTACAGGTCACACACAGAATTTGAGTCAGAAATTCATGTTGGAGGAAAAACCTGAAAGTTTGAATCAACTGGGACCACATCACATAGTGAGATGATGAGGTGTTGGTATGTGTCTCTCTCATGGTATGAGAAACCTGTCACAGCCCTGGTGTAACTAAACAGATGGTGCTGCAGCAGAGGATGAATCCAATATGGCTCCTAGTGAAATGGTGCACCAGTGTGTGTGGGTAGAGTGTCTGATGGGCAATGAGTTCATCTTGGCAGAGTCAGGGCTTTTCAAAGGAACACGCTATGTGTGGTATTGTGTTTTCACCGCTGGGTTAGAAGGGTCATTCCATCCCTTGCCATTACTTTTATCATGTCATAAAGGTTACGGCTTCGTCCTCATGATAACACTTCTATTGTACAGGTCACTAAGACAATGACAGGTGTTATAACTGCCATGCTGTATATCACTGTGTGTGTGTGTGTGTGTGTGTGTGTGCGCGCGCCAGGACCTGAAATCCCCCATGGGCCTGAGTGATAAAGCTGTGCTATCTCATTGGCCAGGTCTGTCACCCAATCCCACACCACACCTACCTTATCTCCTCTTTAACTCCTCCCCCATCACCCCCTCCTTCCCAGCCTGAGGGAGAGAATGCCCTTACAAAATCAGAGTAGATCTTCTCTCAGACGAAGCCCACCCTCTGAGCGTACCTTTCCAACACATGTGATTAGATCATGATCATGTTTAATCAGACAATGAAAGATAACACCCTGAATTTCTCCACAAATCAATAAAACATATCTCTGTCCCAGCGGCATTTAAAAACCTGTTTCATCTAAACCTAATTGAAAACCAATGGTATGTGTTTTAAGCCACTAAGAAAGCCTAACCAGTTAAAAAGCCTAACCAGTTAGAAAGCCTAACCAGTTAGAAAGCCTAACCAGTTAAAAAGCCTAACCAGTTAGAAAGCCTAACCAGTTAAAAAGCCTAACCAGTTAGAAAGCCTAACCAGTTAAAAAGCCTAACCAGTTAGAAAGCCTAACCAGTTAGAAAGCCTAACCAGTTAAAAAGCCTAACCAGTTAGAAAGCCTAACCAGTTAGAAAGCCTAACCAGTTAAAAAGCCTAACCAGTTAAAAAGCCTAACCAGTTAGAAAGCCTAACCAGTTAGAAAGCCTAACCAGTTAAAAAGCCTAACCAGTTAAAAAGCCTAACCAGTTAGAAAGCCTAACCAGTTAAAAAGCCTAACCAGTTAGAAAGCCTAACCAGTTAAAAAGCCTAACCAGTTAAAAAGCCTAACCAGTTAGAAAGCCTAACCAGTTAAAAAGCCTAACCAGTTAAAAAGCCTAACCAGTTAGAAAGCCTAACCAGTTAGAAAGCCTAACCAGTTAGAAAGCCTAACCAGTTAAAAAGCCTAACCAGTTAGAAAGCCTAACCAGTTAGAAAGCCTAACCAGTTAGAAAGCCTAACCAGTTAAAAAGCCTAACCAGTTAAAAAGCCTAACCAGTTAGAAAGCCTAACCAGTTAAAAAGCCTAACCAGTTAAAAAGCCTAACCAGTTAGAAAGCCTAACCAGTTAAAAAGCCTAACCAGTTAAAAAGCCTAACCAGTTAAAAAGCCTAACCAGTTAGAAAGCCTAACCAGTTAAAAAGCCTAACCAGTTAAAAAGCCTAACCAGTTAGAAAGCCTAACCAGTTAAAAAGCCTAACCAGTTAAAAAGCCTAACCAGTTAGAAAGCCTAACCAGTTAAAAAGCCTAACCAGTTAGAAAGCCTAACCAGTTAGAAAGCCTAACCAGTTAAAAAGCCTAACCAGTTAGAAAGCCTAACCAGTTAGAAAGCCTAACCAGTTAGAAAGACTAACCAGTGTTTTGATATGTGTTCGTGTGTACTGCTCCAACGTGTTATTTTAACGTGGCTTTGAGGAGCTTTCAAAGGTAGGAGGAAGGGTTACAGTATAAAGAGAAATGGTAGTGTTTACATTTACATTTACATTTAAGTCATTTAGCAGACGCTCTTATCCAGAGCGACTTACAAATTGGTGCATTCACCTTATGATATCCAGTGGAACAACCACTTTACAATAGTGCATCTAACTCTTTTAAGGGGGGGCGGGGTTAGAAGGATTACTTTATCCTATCCTAGGTATTCCTTAAAGAGGTGGGGTTTCAGGTGTCTCCGGAAGGTGGTGATTGACTCCGCTGACCTGGCGTCGTGAGGGAGTTTGTTCCACCATTGGGGTGCCAGAGCAGCGAACAGTTTTGACTGGGCTGAGCGGGAACTGTACTTCCTCAGAGGTAGGGAGGCGAGCAGGCGAGTTTAGCTGCTTCCTCAGAGGTAGGGAGGCGAGTTTAGCTGCTAATGTGACAGCTTCAGGAGGAAGATTAAGCTCTGTGTTAACAACCTCCTGCAGTGTGTTCCACATCACATTATGTATGTGCTATAATAGGTTATGGGAAGGTACAGGTAACTGCCATAATAAAGGAAACACTTGAGTAAATACAGAGTATATTGAAAGCAAGTGCTTCCACACAGCTGTGGTTCTTGAGTTAATGAAGTAATTAACATCCCATCACGCTTAGGGTCATGTATAAAAATGTCCATTTGGTCCTTATTTTGGTTACCATGGCTAGAAGAATAAATCTCAGTAACTTTTAAAGAGGAGTCTCAAAGGAGCATAGGGGTTTTAAAGGGTGTGTGTGTGTGTGTGTGTGTGTGTGTGTGTGTGTGTGTGTGTGTGTGTGTGTGTGTGTGTGTGTGTGTGTGTGTGTGTGTGTGTGTGTGTGTGTGTGTGTGTGTGTGTGTGTGTGTGTGTGTGTTTTTCAGTCACCCAATTTAACACTTTTGGGAGATTCTAGAGCGATATCTGACACAGTGTTTTCCACCACCATCAACAAAACACCAAATTATGGAATTTCTCTTAGAAGAATGGTGTCCCTCCAATAGAGTTCCAGACACTTGTAGAATCTATGTCAAGGCGCATTGAAGCTGTTCTGGCTCGTGGTGGCCCAACACCCTATTAAGACACTTTATGCTGGTGTTTCCTTTATTTTTGCAGTTACTGTACCTGTATGTTACATGTAGGATGCTTTACTGCCTGAGAGAAGCAGAGAGACAGAGAGGGGAGAGGTAGGAAAAATAGAGAGATGGACAAAGCTAACAAATCAGCCAGGGGAATGGAGAAGTTGTGTGGACTTACAAAGAAGATAACATTGTGGACGTAAACAGAGAGTTAACAGTTATGCGGGACAGAAGAAGAAATAGATATTTATCGAAACTATCGCCATATTCCAAGTGCCTAACAACAACCACAGCTTGGAGCTGTGTCGTAAATATGGGGGAAAATAGTCAATTATGACATTTCTAATTTGCAGTTTCACTTAGCGGTTGCCCTCCCACCACTAGCTAGCTGCCAGATCCCATCATATTTTGGCCATCCCATCAAATCAAATCTAATTTTATTGGTCACATACACATGGTTTGCAGATGTTAATGCGAGTGTAGCGAAATGCTTGTGCTTCTAGTTCCGACCGTGCAGTAATATCTAACAAGTAATCTAACAATTTCACAACAACTACCTTATACACACAAGTGTAAAGGAATGAATAAGAATATGTACATAAAAATATATGGATGAACGATGGCCGTGCGGCATAGGTAAGATGCAGTAGATGGTATAGAGTACAGTATATACATATGAGATGAGTAATGTAGGGTATGTAAACATTATATAAAGTGGCATTGTTTAAAGTGACTAGTGACACATTTATTACATCCAATTTTTTATTATTTAAGTGTCTAGAGATTTGAGTCATTATGTTGGCAGCAGCCACTCAATGTTAGTGATGGCTATTTAACAGTCTGATAGCCTTGAGATAGAAGCTGTTCTTCAGTCTCTCGGTCCCTGCTTTGATGCACCTGTACTGACCTCACCTTCTGGATGATAGCAGGGTGAACAGGCAGTGGCTCGGGTGGTTGTTGTCCTTGATGATCATTTTGGCCTTCCTGTGACATCGGGTGGTGTAGGTGTCCTGGAGGGCAGGTAGTTTGCCCCCGGTGATGCGTTGTGCAGACCTCACTACCCTCTGGAGAGCCTTACGTTTGTGGGCGGAGAAGTTGCCGTACCAGGCGGTGATACAGCCGACAGGATGCTCTCGATTGTGTATCTGTAAAAGTTTGTAAGTGTTTTCAGTTACAAGCCAAATTTCTTCAGCCTCCTGAGGTTGCAGAGGCGCTGTTGCGCCTTCTTCACCACACTGTCTGTGTGGGTGGGCCATTTCAGTTTGTCCGTGATGTGTACACCGAGGAACTTAAAACTTTCCACCTTCTCCACTACTGTCCCGTCGATGTGGATAGGGGGTGCTCCCTCTGCTGTTTCCTGAAGTCCACGATCATCTCCTTTGTTTTGTTGACGTTGAGTGTGAGGTTATTTTACTGGCACCACACTCCGAGGGCCCTCACCTCCTCCCTGTAGGCCGTCTTGTCGTTGTTAGTAATCAAGCCTACCACTGTAGTGTCGTCTGCAAACTTGATGATTGAGTTGGAGGCGTGCATGGCCACGCAGTCAAGGGTGAACAGGGAGTACAGGAGAGGGCTGAGAACGCACCCTTGTGGGGCCCCAGTGTTGAGGGGCGGGGTGTACATGTTGTTTCCTACCCTCACCAGGAACATTTCACAATCTAGCCCTCATCAGAAAATTAAATACCTTCTTCTCTTTTTCTCTTTTAATATAGCAGCCATCCATTTTGGGCCCTATCTTAGCAGACCTCTAATTACATATGATATCGGCCCTCCCATCGTATTCAGCCGTCATTCCGATGATGAAATGAATCCATTCTAATTGAATCAGATTGGTGGGAGGGGATAACCATCACCAGTGACATTAAGAGTCTGTGTGATCTAACTGGATGTCTCCATTTGGCATACGGAGGAGGAGGTTAATATGGCTGCTACAGTAATGAACCGTTTGGATGGTTATAGTGGAATTTGTTCTTGTACACGCACGCAGGAAAATACACACACACACACAGGAAAACACACACACACACGCGTACACAGCCCACAGTAATTCCACAGTAATTCAGGCTGTTTGTGTGTGCAATTAACCTAGTTGCGGCAGAGCATATTTCCTGTGAGTCAGTAAATGGAGGTTATGTTCCTCTCCTAGGGATCAGCCCTGCGGTCTGTCTCACTCACAATACACACTTAGCCTCCATTACACACTACCCACTCCAACTGCTCAGAGGTTGGCCAGCACAAGAATGGAGAGGATTTCTCCTCAGTCAGCACATAATGGGAATATTTGATTGTTGTTTATTTCATGTTGTTTATTTCATGATTATAAACACAATTAGGGTGAACTCATACAGAATGGGCTCCTAGAAAGAGTCTGCATTTACATCATGTTACAATTGATGGGGTCTGACTCTGTGGAACTGTGTGTGTATAAATCTGTGATGGTGACTGACACTGTGTGTGTATAAATCTGTGATGGTGACTGACACTGTGTGTATAAAGCTGTGATGGTGACTGACACTGTGTGTGTATAATGCTGTGATGGTGACTGACACTGTGTGTGTATGAAGCTGTGATGGTGACTGACACTGTGTGTGTATAACACTGTGATGGTGACTGACACTGTGGGTGTATAAAGCTGTGATGGTGACTGACACTGAGTGTGTATAATGCTGTGATGGTGACTGACACTGTGTGTGTATAAAGCTGTGATGGTGACTGACACTGTGTGTGTATAATGCTGTGATGGTGACTGACACTGTGTGTGTATGACGCTGTGATGGTGACTGACACTGTGTGTGTGTATAACACTGTGATGGTGATTGACACTGTGTGTGTATAAAGCTGTGATGGTGACTGACACTGTGTGTGTATAACACTGTGATGGTGACTGACACTGTGTGTGTATAATGCCGTGATGGTGACTGACACTGTGTGTGTATAATGTTGTGATGGTGACTGACACTGTGTGTGTATAATGCTGCGATGGTGACTGACACTTTGTGTGTATAATGCCGTGATGGTGACTGACACTGTGTGTGTATAATGCTGTGATGGTGACTGACACTGTGTGTGTATGAAGCTGTGATGGTGACTGACACTGTGTGTGTATAACACTGTGATGGTGACTGACACTGTGTGTGTATAATGCTGTGATGGTGACTGACACTGTGTGTGTATAATGCTGTGATGGTGACTGACACTGTGTGTGTATAATGCTGTGATGGTGACTGACACTGTGTGTGTATAATGCCGTGATGGTGACTGACACTGTGTGTGTATAATGCTGTGATGGTGACTGACACTGTGTGTGTATGAAGCTGTGATGGTGACTGACACTGTGTGTGTATAACACTGTGATGGTGACTGACACTGTGTGTGTATAATGCTGTGATGGTGACTGACACTGTGTGTGTATAATGCTGTGATGGTGACTGACACTGTGTGTGTATAATGCTGTGATGGTGACTGACACTGTGTGTGTATAAAGCTGTGATGGTGACTTGGCTTGGTCTGTCTGTTCTACCTCATCTGTACAGCAGGGCTCTGGCTCCTGAGAACGTTATCTCCTAACGGGCCATGGCACCTCTTGTAGCGCTTAGCGGCCGCACAGACACCATGCTCACAGTGGGGGAAACACACACACACGCAGATCAGCATCACACACTGACCTCCTTATCTCTGAACACAAATTACTGCGCTGCCTGTAATTTAGTGCAGAGGGGAGGAGGTGGAGGAGGGGAGGAGCTGTTGAACTATGAGGCTGGCAACCCTTGTATGTTAAAGTCAGAAAGCGTTTGCAGGTGTGCAGTTATCTTGTTATTCTCCAGTGAAAATACAACATCAAAGCTACGATAAAGAGAAGAGAAGAAGCAGGTTTTGAATACAAATGGAACCCTTTCATGTTTTTGCTTTGTTTCCATTTTTTTGTTGTTCTTTGATTCCCTTCCAAAAATAACAGGTCCAAATGTCCTTATGGGATATGGGCTCAGAGGCTAGTGTTAGGGTTCTAATTGGTCTGTGTGTCGTTCAGTCGGGTTTGTGTTGTAAGTAACTGGCCTTCTCATTGTCTGTGCTTCAGTCAGAGGTTAGTGGGAAATGAAACACTCCATACTTCATACATTCAGGAAGTGATAGAGGAGCGTCTTCTTTCACCGCACTGTTAACACTCTGCACACCACACCTTTCCCACTATCCGGAATACATCCTTTACAGTAAAGCAAAATCAGTGTGTGCGTATACATGTGTGTGTGTGTGTCAGTGCAAGTGGGATTTAACATAGTATAAAGTAGGGAGGGTAGGCTTTTATTGTTAATGAGGTACAGTTATGAGCACCATGTCTGGGTTGGGAGTGGGGGAGGTAGCTGGATAGAGAGGTTTTTTAACAAGCTTTATAACAAATTAGTATTTACAATGCCAGCCTACCAGGGAACAGTGGGTTAACTTCCTTGTTCAGGGGCAGAACAACAGATTTTCACCTTGTCAGCTCGGGGATTCCATCCAGCAACCTTTCGGTTGCTGTCCCAACGCTCTAACCACTAGTTTACCTGCCGCCCCTTTTGCTTAAATATCAGAGGTCAAATGCTTTAATGATTGACCTGGTAATTCCTTGCACCATAATGCATTGGTTCAGCTATGAAGGCTATTGGAGACTACCTTTCTGAGTGGTCAGAAACCTCAGTGAATGAAGGTAAAGGAAGTCTGATGATTGATGAGGGATCCATAGGAACTCACATCCTCCCAGTAGCTCAGAACATATCCCCAGGAATGATTATATAATCATATGTCTATACACTGTAACCAGGTCAAAGCCTCCATCATTCAGGTAGCTTTACAGATAACCGTATATCTGGCGGTATCATGCAGAAAGCCTCGGTCACCCATTTAGCTCGCACCTGCTTTGTTCCCTGAGCTCAATTATATCCTGCAATGAGCTCAGAAGACAGATCTCCCGCCATTAAGGCTTTGCCATCACCAGTTTCACTGTAAGCAGTGGCTTCACAGTGCTGCAATCACCTCTGATAAGAGGATTATGGGGCTGAGGAGGAATCCTCACCGGCTTCATCACATACTTTGCCGTCTGCCCAGAAGGAGCCAGCTCAGCAAGCTCACTGCTATTAGGCCAACTCCTATAGCCACAAAGAGTGTCTGTCTCTTACATCTATCTCATTCTCTACCTCTCTACTCATCTCTCACTGTTTCCTTCCTGTCTGGTGTCCTCTGTTCACTTTTCTCCCCTCATCCGATTTTATCTTTACCTTTCTCTATCCTTCTTCTTTCTTCTCCTGTCTGCATGGCCCATTCCTTCATCCCTCCCTCCCTTTCTCTTTCTCTTTCCCTCCCTCTGTCATCAGTAACTCATCAATGGGCTGGCATGGGGTAATAACCTTGCTTGCATTCTTCATAAACTTTACTGTCTGATGGAAGGCTTTTTTTCTCTCCTCTTTTTAGTGCGGTCGATTTAAAGCTTGGAAAATATATGTTCAGCGCCTCCACCTTAATGTCTGTGGAATAGCCGTGTGCTGTAAAAGTGGCCTTAATTGCACTGTGCCTGAATGGGAGCTGGCATAGTGACGGTCCCCATGGACCCCAGCACAAGAGGAGACAATATGAGTCAGATAGAGAGAGACACACATTGCCACTGCCTCACCTTTCTACTGCGCCAGTTACACACTGGCTCTGAGGTCTGGTGGACGCAGAAAGCAATGCAAATTAAATGGATTTAGGCCTACAATAATTTACAGATATGGGGTAATTTTCACATGCTGTTTAGTGTTCTCACGTGGTGTCGTGCATGTCTATTTTGGTGTCTTGCTAACCCAGTACCTCAAAAACCTTGAACTCTTATTTGCCTTACCTGGAGGAAACACGCTCAATTGAAAGACAAATATTCACTGTTCATACAGTAATGTTCCTGGTTGTGTTCTTCTTCTGCATACCAATAGATGCATTAAACAGACACTGTGTTGCAGCAGAGATGGCCTCTATGTCAGAGATGGCCTCTATGTCAGAGATGGCCTCTATGTCAGAGAGGGCCTCTATGTCAGAGATGGCCTCTATGTCAGAGAGGGCCTCTATGTCAGAGATGGCCTCTATGTCAGAGATGGCCTCTATGTCAGAGAGGGCCTCTATGTCAGAGATGGCCTCTATGTCAGAGATGGCCTCTATGTCAGAGATGGCCTCTATGTCAGAGATGGCCTCTATGTCAGAGATGGCCTCTATGTCAGAGAGGGCCTCTATGTCAGAGATGGCCTCTATGTCAGAGAGGGCCTCTATGTCAGAGATGGCCTCTATGTCAGAGATGGCCTCTATGTCAGAGAGGGCCTCTATGTC
Organism: Salvelinus alpinus; assembly: GCF_045679555.1. Taxonomy (NCBI): domain Eukaryota; kingdom Metazoa; phylum Chordata; class Actinopteri; order Salmoniformes; family Salmonidae; genus Salvelinus; species Salvelinus alpinus. Next base: position 16,206,720 of record NC_092106.1, read on the forward strand.
AGAGATGGCCTCTATGTCAGAGAGGGCCTCTATGTCAGAGATGGCCTCTATGTCAGAGATGGCCTCTATGTCAGAGAGGGCCTCTATGTCAGAGATGGCCTCTATGTCAGAGATGGCCTCTATGTCAGAGATGGCCTCTATGTCAGAGATGGCCTCTTAATGGCCGCTCATTGAGTTGACATCTGAAAACATGAGCTGTTGAAGATGCAACACAGAGAGCTCTGGAATGGCATATTAGCCTGTACGTCAATCAATCCTCTTTCATTTACCATGCCACAACTCTCAAAGGATCTGCTGCCAAGCCTACAACACTAAGAGCTTGCCAACAGAGGAAAAGTAATTCCTCAATCACCATGATGAAAATGCATTAGCTTAAGAGGAAGTGCGTAGTCAGAGAGATGAATGGTAAACAAGAGCAAAGAAATCAGTCACACAGGAACGGGAATGAGTTTGTTTATTTGTCACGGAGAGAGACTTCGGGGAGACTAGCCAATTACAGGCTGCTATTTGCAGACAAGAGAGGAAGAGGACATGAGAAGACACGGTCAGCAATTGATAGAGGGATAAAAGTTATCCTCCATCTTTCTTTCATATCCACAGTGTTAGTCATGAAGTCGTACACACACCAGAGAGAGAGAAAGTGTGTGCGTGCACTTGGATGGGTGTGTGCACAGTGCGCACTGTCATTTGTTGTGATTGACAGGGTGTGCCGTTTCAACACAGTGGGTCTTTTAAAGTTTCACTTCAGTAACTTTGACATGTCAATGTGTGTGTGTGTCTGTCTCAGCCCAGGGTACTGGTGTGAAAAACAGCCACTATGTATGAAGAGAAAGAAAAACAAGTATTGTATCTGTGTGTATCTATCATAGCAGGATGTAAGGGATACAGTAAAGGTTGTTTGCTTTACAGCAGGTTAGATGGATGGGCTCCATCTACAAGTCACTGAGCAGTCCATTGTTTACAGTAAGAGGTATCATAGTGATGTCATTATTCCTTCAGTTTCTGTGCAGGTTGTTGTTAGAGAGTTGTCGTAGGTGTTTTACTTGCTGTACAATGTGTTGTGTATGTGGTTTTCTATTAGTCTGGGTCACTGTAAGGATTGTTATGAGAACGTCTTTCCCTACAGTATAGCAGGTATATTGTCTGGCACACTCCTAGCTTTGCTTTAATCTCAATGCCCTTCATGTCCAGAGTTATTGCTTAGAAAATAAAACTAAAAAGCTTTTTTTACAGGAAAATGTCATCCGGGTGCGGAAAATACATAATTTTTTATATCTTCTTGCCTTAAAGAAACCAATTTCATTTTTATTGTCATATTGCCAGCAAATGAATTGCTATTTTCTTCTGCTGCACTGGAAAGTTTTAATCCTAATTGCCGTTGGCGGAGAAATAATTGGGTCAGAGAGAGGTTAACATACACATACATACACACATGCACACACACATGTACAAACACATGCACACACACATATACAAACACATACACACACACATATCCTCTACAGGATCGGTGGATCCCCCACGGGACAGTTGAGCTAACGTAGGCTAATGTGATTAGCATGAGGTTGTAAGTAACAAGAACATTTTCCAGGACATAGATAATCTGATATTGGCAGAAAGTTTAAATTATTGTTAATTTAACTGCACTGTCCAATTTACAGTAGCTTTAACAGTGAAATAATACCATGCTATTGTTTGAGGAGAGTGCACAGTTATGAACTTGAAAAGTTATTAATAAACCAATTAGGCATATTTGGGCAGTCTTGATACAAAAATTTTAACAGAAATTCAATGGTTCATTGGATCAGTCTAACTTTTTGCACATACACTGCTGCCATCTAGTGGCCAAAATGTTTATTGCGGCTGGGCTGGAATAATACATTATGGCCTTTCTTTTGCATTTCAAAGATGATGGTACAAGAAGAAAAAAAACTGTTGTTTTTTTCTTTGTATTTTCTTTTACCAGATCTAATGTGTTATATTCTCCTACATTCATTTCACATTTACACAAACTTCAAAGTGTTTCCTTTCAGGACATGAATCAAGAATATGCATATCCTTGTTTCATGTCCTGAGCTACAGGCAGTTAGATTTGAGTACTGTATGTCATTTTAGGCGAAAATTGAAAGAAAAGGGGCCGATCCTATATACAGTACGTCCACAGGCCTACTGGCCTCCCCTGGTATTGTCGATATGTGGAAACAGGCATAATCACATACAACACATACTGAATGGTGATTGCATGTGTAGAGTGGTCAGAGGGAGAGGACATGTCAAGCTATGCTGCTCACACACTTACTTACCTGTGATGCTGGCATTAATCATTAAATAGACACATTAACGCCAATAAACATTACTCTTAGTTTACCACACACACAGACACACAAACACACCCACACAGGTACAGTACCAGTCAAAAGTTTGGACACACGTACTCATTCAAGGGTTTTTCTTTATTTTTACTATGTTCTACATTGTAGAATAATATTGAAGACATCAAAACTATTAAATTACACATATGGAATCATGTAGTAACCAAAAAAGTGTTAAACAAATCTAAATATATTTTAAAGTTTTAGAGCCACCCTTTCCCTTGATGACAGCTTTGCACACTCTTGGCATTCTCTCAACCAGCTTCATGAGAAATGCTTTTCCAACAGCATAGAAGGAGTTCCCACATATGCTGAGCACTTGTTGGCTGCTTTTCCTTCACTCTACGGTCCAACTCATCCGAAAACATCTCAATTGGGTTGAGGTCGGGTGATTGTGTATCGCTGCAGAATGCTGTGGTAGCCATGCTGGCTAAGTGTGCCTTGAATTCTAAATAAATTACTGACAGTGTCACCAGCAAAGCACCCCCACACCATCACACCTCCTCCTCCATGCTTCACGGTGGGAACCACACATGCAGAGATCATCCACCTACTCTGCGTCTCACAAAGACACGACAGTTGGAACCAAAAATCTCAAATTTGAACTCATCAGACCAAAGGACAGATTTCCACCGGTCTAATGTCCATTTACTCGTGTTTCTTGGCCCATGCAAGTCTTTTCTTATTATTGTGGTCCTTTAGTAGTGGTTTCTTTGCAGCAATTCAACCATGAATGCCTGACTCACACAGTCTCCTCTGAACAGTTGATGTTGGGATGTGTCTGTTACTTGAACTCTGTGAAGCATTTATTTGGGATACAAATAAATGCAGGTGCAGTTAACTCTAATGAACTTATCCTCCGCAAAACAAATCAAGCCAAATCAAATTGTATTTGTCACATGTGTCGAATACAACATACAAATATAGACCTTACAGTAAAATGCTTACTCACAAACCCTTAACCAACAATGCAGTTTTAAGAAAAATACAAAACAAATAATTAAAGTAACAAATAATTACAGAGCAGCAGTAAAATAACAATAGCGAGGCTATATACAGGTGGTACCGGTACAGAGTCAATGTGTGGGGCACCGGTTAGTCGAGGTAATTGAGGTAATATATACATGTGGGTAGAGTTATTAAAGTGACTTATGCATAGATGTAATAACAGAGAGTAGCAGCAGCGTAAAAGAGGGGGGGGGGTTCAATGCAAGTAGTCTGGGTAGCCATTTGATTAGATGTTCAGTAGTCTTATGGCTTGGGGGTGAAGCTGTTAAGAAGCCTCTTGGACCTAGACTTGGCGCTCTGGTACCGCTTGCCGTACGGTAGCAGAGAGAACAGTCTATGACTAGGGTGGCTGGAGTCTTTGACAATGTTTAGGGCCTTCCTCTGACACCGCCTGGTATAGAGGTCCTGGATGGCAGGAAGCTTGGCCCCAGTGATGTACTGGAACGTTAGCACTACCCTCTGTAGGTCGAGCAGTTGCCATACCAGGCAGTGATGCAACCAGTCAGGATGATCTGAGGACCCATGCCAAATCTTTTCAGTTTCTTGAGGGGGAATAGGTTTTGGTTGTGCCCTCTTCACGACTGTCTTGGTGTGCTTGGACCATGTTAGTTTGTTGGTGATGTGGACACCAAGGAACTTGAAGCTCTCAACGTGCTCCACTACAGCCCCGTTGAAGAGAATGGGGGTGTGCTCGGTCCTCCTTTTCCTGTAGTACACAATCATCTCTTTAATCTTGATCATGTTGAGGGAGAGGCTGTTGTCCTGGCACCACACGGCCAGGTCTCTGACCTCCTCCCTATATGCCATCTCATCGTTGTTGGTGATTGGTGATCAGGCCTACCACTGTTGTGTCATCAGCAAACTTAATGATGGTGTTGGAGTCTTGCCTGGCCGTGCAGTCATGAGTGAACAGGGAGTACAGGAGGGGACTGAGCACGCACCCCTGAGGGGCCCCCATGTTAAGGATCAGCGTGGAGGATGTGTTGTTACCTACCCTTACCACCTGGGGGCGGCCCGTCGTGGCCAGAGGAAGCCACGACTCGGTGAAATATAAGATATTACAGTTTTGAATGTCCCATTGGTAGGATATACGTGCTTTAACTCATCCAATTTATTTTCCAGTGATTGTACGTTGGCCATTAGTATGGATGGCAAGGGCAGATTAGCCACTTGTCGGTGGATCCTCACAAGGCAACCCAGATATTTTTTGCGACTGCAGTTCTTGAAATTTTCCGGATTGACTTACCTTCGTGTCTTAAAAACCTCTTAAAACTTCTTATGGCTGCATCCCGCTACCGGGATCGATATGACAACAGCCAGTGAAAGTGCGGTGCGCAAAATTCAAACAACAGAAATCTCATAATTAAAATTCCTCAAACATACATGTGTCTTATATCATTTTAAAGGTAATCTTGTTGTTAATCCCACCAAAGTGTCCGATTTCAAATATGCTTTTCAGCGAAAGCACTACAAACGATTATGTTAGGTCACCACCAAACCACAATAAGCACAGCCATTTTTCCAGCGAAAGATAGCAGTCAGAAAAAGCAGAAATAGAGATAAAATGAATCACTAACCTTTGATTATCTTCATCAGATGACACTCATAGGACTTCATGTTACACAATACATGCATGTTTTGTTTGATAAAGTTCATATTTATAACAAACAATCGGAGTTTACATTGGCGCGTTACATTCACTAGTTCCAAAAACATCAAGTGATTTTGCATAGCCACATCGTTTCAACAGAAATACTCATCATAAATGTAGATGATAATACAAGTTATACACATGGAATTATAGATATACCTCTCCTTACTGCAACCGCTGTGCCAGATTTCAAGAAAACTTTACGTAAAAAGCAAATCATGCAATAATCTGAGACAGAGCTCAGAACAATAGCCAAATTAGCCGCCATGTTGGGGTCAACAGAAACCAGAAAATACATGATAAATGTTTCCTTACCTTTAATGAACTTCATCAGAATGCAGTCCTAGGAATCCCAGATCCACAATGTTCGATAATGTCCGTTATTTATGTCCAATTAGCTACTTTGGTTAGTGCTTTTGGTAAACAATTCCAAAGTCACAAAGCGCGTCCACTATAACGTGACGAAATGTCCAAAAGTTCCGTAACAGTCAGTAGAAACATGTCAAACGATGTACTGAATCAATCTTTAGAATGTTGTTAACATACATCTTGAATAACGTTCCAACCGGAGAATTAGATTGACTTCAGAAGAGCGGTGGAACGGAGGTCCTCCTCATGTGAATGCGCATGTGAAAGCATGGTCAGCTCGTGGCAGACCTGACTAATTCCTGTCTCCTTCGGCCCCCCTTCACATTAGAGTCATCAGACAAAGTTCTATTGACTGTTGACATCTAGTGGAAGCCGTAGGAAGTGAAAACTCATCAATATCTCGCTGTAATTTCAATGAGAGCTTGGTTGAAAATCTGCCACTTCTCAGGTTTTTGCCTGCCATATGAGTTCTGTTATACTCGCAGACATAATTCAAACAGTTTTAGAAACTTCAGAGTGTTTTCTATCCAATACGAATAATAATATGCATATATTAGCAACTGGGACTGAGGAGCAGGCAGTTTACTATGGGCACCTCTGTGCACCTTTCATCCAAGCTACTCAATACTGCCCCTGCAGCCATAAAGTAATGATGGACTGTCGTTTCTCTTTGCTTATTTGAGCTGTTCTTGCCAAAATATGGACTTGGTCTTTTACCAAATAGGGCTATCTTCTGTATACCACCCCTACCTTGTTACAACTGATTGACTGAAATGCATTAAGAAGGAAAGAAATTCCACAAATTATATTTTAATTGAAATGAATTCCAGGTGACTACCTCATGAAGCTGGTTGAGAGAATGCCAAGAGTACATGATGTACTACATGAATGCCAAGAGTACATGATGTACTACAATAACACATCCATATGTGTTATTTCATAGTTTACAATGTAGAAAATAGTAAAAAATTAAGAAAAACATTGAATGAATAGGTGTCCAAACTTGTGTCTGGTACTTTATATGCATACACACACACACACCTATATGCACACACATACACACACACACACACACACACACACGCACAGGAAATCCAGAAAATACATGCTATAATTTTGGATGTGGGTGTGGGTGACATAATTAAATGGCAGAGATATAGTCAGGCAGCTGATCTGTGCTCCTTGGGGTCCCACTGTTACACTCAGCTAGTCTCTGACTGGTGTAATCAATCTCTCTCTTCTACCTCGTCTCCCTTTCTCTATTTATTTTGTCTTTCTCTCTCTGTGTCCTCTCCTGCCTCTCCTCTCTGCTCTCCCGGGCCAGAGGAAGTGCGTTGTGATCGGACGTGACAGTTGTCGATGGTGTGGTTGGTCTCCCTGTCAGTCATAGGCCAGTCATTAGGACCCTGGCCAAGTCTCAACCACTTAAACTTCTCATCTCTCATTTAGCTTGATGGATACACACTAGGGATAATTGCGGAGGGCAGTCGTGTGTGTGTACGTGTGCGTGCATGACTGTCCCTGGGTCTGTGAAGGGCACAGCATGCCAGTCTGTTTGCCTTACAGTCACCAGTAACTTTCCAAGATCCTTCCTCTTACATTGCAAAGTCAATTAGCCTCCAAGACACACAGGTTGCATAGCTTAGGGAACAGTGAATTGAATTGAGCCAACACCATTGGAATTCAAGCAAAAATCATATGACTTCATAAGTAGCTAGTTCAGAGGTCTGTGCTGCTGCTTGTTTGTCTGTAAAGTATTCAGTATGCCATGGGGACTAAAAACCCTACTACTGGAGTCTGTGTACTACCCCAACATTTCACTATCTGCACATTCATGTTCTAAGGGTACCTGTGAGGGCCATTTGCTCATTTATCACAGCTGCATCCTTAGCAACCTGAGTAAATTACCCGTTCAGAAATATCAAGATAACGGAGACTAAAACCATACCTGGAGGCGTACATTAGCATAATTCATTATTCTTTGCAGGCCTATCTGTTTCAGGCATATGCCAGTGCTATTAATTACTAGATGGAGATCATCCGCAGGTAATTACTTTGTTTTTATTAATTTCCCTTTTTTAATGTCCTCTTAACAATTCATTGAATTTCTTTCCACAGCTCAGGGGCTATTAATGCAATGTTATTCAATAGATGGGCTTATTATTAATTTCCTATTCCTATCCACTGTGTTTAGTATGTTGTATCCTCTGTATTTAGTATGTTGTATCCTCTGTGTTTAGTATGTTGTATCCTCTGTATTTAGTGTGTCGTATCCTCTGTGTTTAGTATGTTGTATCCTCTGTATTTAGTATGTTGTATCCTCTGTGTTTAGTATGTTGTATCCTCTGTATTTAGTGTGTTGTATCCTCTGTGTTTAGTATGGTGTATCCTCTGTATTTAGTGTGTTATATCCTCTGTGTTTAGTATGTTGTAACCACTGTGTTTAGTATGTTGTAACCACTGTGTTTAGTATGTTGTATCCTCTGTATTTAGTGTGTTGTATCCTCTGTGTTTAGTATGGTGTATCCTCTGTATTTAGTGTGTTATATCCTCTGTGTTTAGTATGTTGTAACCACTGTGTTTAGTATGTTGTAACCACTGTGTTTAGTATGTTGTATCCTCTGTATTTAGTGTGTTGTATCCTCTGTATTTAGTATGTTGTATCCTCTGTGTTTAGTGTGTTGTATCTTCTGTGTTTAGTATGTTGTATCCACTGTGTTTAGTATGTTGTAACCAATGTGTTTAGTATGTTGTATCCTCTGTATTTAGTGTGTTGTATCCTCTGTGTTTAGTGTGTTGTATCCTCTGTGTTTAGTATGTTGTATCCTCTCTATTTAGTGTGTTGTATCCTCTGTGTTTAGTGTGTTGTATCCTCTGTGTTTAGTATGTTGTATCCTCTGTGTTTAGTATGTTGTATCCACTGTGTTTAGTATGTTGTAACCACTGTGTTTAGTATGTTGTATCCTCTGTTTTTAGTATGTTGTATCCTCTGTATTTAGTATGTTGTATCCTCTGTATTTAGTGTGTTGTATCCTCTGTGTTTAGTATGTTGTATCCACTGTGTTTAGTATGTTGTAACCAATGTGTTTAGTATGTTGTATCCTCTGTATTTAGTGTGTTGTATCCTCTGTATTTAGTGTGTTGTATCCTCTGTATTTAGTGTGTTGTATCCTCTGTGTTTAGTGTGTTGTATCCTCTGTGTTTAGTGTGTTGTATCCTCTGTGTTTAGTGTGTTGTATCCTCTGTATTTAGTATGTTGTATCCTCTGTGTTTAGTATGTTGTATCCTCTGTATTTAGTGTGTTGTATCCTCTGTGTTTAGTGTGTTGTATCCTCTGTGTTTAGTGTGTTGTATCCTCTGTATTTAGTGTGTTGTATCCTCTGTATTTCGTGTGTTGTATCCTCTGTGTTTAGTATGTTGTATCCTCTGTATTTAGTATGTTGTATCCACTGTGTTTAGTATGTTGTAACCACTGTGTTTAGTATGTTGTATCATCTGTGTTTAGTGTGTTGTATCCTCTGTGTTTAGTGTGTTGTATCCTCTGTGTTAAGTGTGTTGTATCCTCTGTGTTTAGTGTGTTGTATCCTCTGTGTTTAGTATGTTGTATCCTCTGTATTTAGTATGTTGTATCCTCTGTATTTAGTATGTTGTATCCACTGTGTTTAGTATGTTGTAACCACTGTGTTTAGTATGTTGTATCATCTGTGTTTAGTGTGTTGTATCCTCTGTGTTAAGTGTGTTGTATCCTCTGTGTTTAGTGTGTTGGCTCCACTGTGTTTAGTGTGTTGTATCCTCTGTGTTAAGTGTGTTGTATCCTCTGTGTTTAGTGTGTTGTATCCTCTGTGTTTAGTGTGTTGGCTCCACTGTGTTAAGTGTGTTGTGTCCACGGTGTTTAGTGTGTTGTTTCCTCTTTGTTAATCTGGTTGCATCCACTGTGTTAAGCTGGTTGCATCCACTGTGTTAAGCATATAGTATCCACTTCGTTTGGTGTGCTGTGCAGAAAGAACAGGGTTTGGTCGGATGCTTCCTTCATTCTTTCCTTTATGACTCTGGGATATGATTGACAACTGTCTGGTCTTCATACTATTTGTAGTTCTGGTACAGCTGGACAGAAAAAGATGGGCTCATATGGAGTCTGGTTCCTCTCAAGGTTTCATCCCACTGTACCTGGTGAGGTTGTCCTTGATACGGTTGCCCTGGATCTGTCTTTAATGAGGGGAAAGAGGAGAGACCATTATAGTGGGGGGGGGGGGGGGGGGGGCGTTCAAGAGAAAAGCACAGGGATGAAGCAAGAGGGAATTGGAGATGAGGGGAAGGAAAGTAAAATATTACCTTGAAGAGAGGGAAACAGAGAGCTTTAAAGGCATGAGAGGAAAAAGAAGAGAAGAGAAGAGGGGCTTTTTTAACACAGAGGGGGAAGAGTGTGTTGTGATTCTCTCGCTTCCAATTAAGCCCCAAAAACAGATCTCTCCAGACAGGGGAAGGAACTTCTCTGAGCCAGAATGGCTCCCTCTGGTCCAGTTTCCAAAGACAAACAGCAGATCAGTGCAGCTCCTCTGCAACTGTGTCTCTGAGACTGGGAGCTGCCCCAACTCCAGGAGCTCCAGCTGTTCTGTTGCCATGGGGATCTGAGGCACATCCTTTATCAGAATAGAGTGAGACAGCGGGTTAGCTCGCCTGGAGAGAACAAGAGTTTGTAGATTTAAAGCAAACACCAAACACCAACACAAGACTAATACTCTCTGATGTAATCTGCTGGGTTTACCCCTGTAGGGCCCATGTCTCAGAGTTTGATTTACGCACGATATACACCCACACACAAACCTACCCAACACTTAACATTCTTATCGCAAGTACAAAATAACCTTGCCTCTCTCATATAAGCCCTTTTTGTTCCTTGACTCCCAGAACCTCTATGTCAGGCAGTACATACCCAACCATATTAGGTAAGTCAATTAACCTCTCTTGGGTACGTGAGACGTTAGTGTCCCACCTCTTCAACAGCCAGTGAAACTGCTGGGCGCCAAATTCAAATACAGAAATACTCATTATAAAAATTCAGAAAACAAAACATATTTTACATAGGTTTAAAGATTAACTTCTTGTAAATCCAACCACGGTGTACGATTTAAAAAATGCTTTACGGCGAAAGCATACCTTACGATTATTTGAGAACATAGCCCACTAGACAAATCATTACAAAAAGTAACCAGCCAAGTAGAACAGTTACACAAGTCAGAAATAGAGATAAAATTAATCCCTTACCTTTGATGTTCTTCATATGGTTGCACTCAGCAGACATTCATTTACTCAATAAATGTTCCTTTTGTTCGATAAAGTCTCTTTATATCCAAAAACCTCCGTTTTGTTCGCGCGTTTTCTTCAGTAATCCACAGGCTCAAACGCAGTCAAAACAGGAAGACAAAGAGAAACATGTCAAACGATGTTTATATTCAATCCTCAGGTTGTTTTTAGCCAAAATAATCAATAATATTTCAACCGGACAATAACGTCGTCAATTTAAAAGGTTAACAAGAAAGGCACTCTCTCGGTCTCGCGCATGAAAAAGCTCTGTGACCCTTTAGGGTCCATTCAGACTGCTCTTACTTCCTCATTTTTCAGAATACAAGCCTGAAACAATTTCTAAAGACTGTTGACATCTAGTGGAAAGCATAGAAACTTCAATTTGAGTCCTAAGTCAATGGATACTGTAATGGCATTGAATAGAAAAAAACCTACTTCCTGAATGGATTTTTCTCAGGTTTTCGCCTGCCAAATCAGTTCTGTTATACTCACTGACACTCATTTAACAGTTTTGGAAACCTTAGAGTGTTTTCCATCCAAATCTACCAGTTATATGCATATCATATCTTCTGGGCCCGAGAAGCAGGCAGTTTAATTTGGGCATGTATTTCATCCAAAATTTCAAATGCTGCCACCTACCCTAGAGAAGTTAATTTTTTTTAAATGTACAATGATAGTCTAGGAACAGTGGTTTTACTGCCTTGTTCAGAATGACAGATTTTTACCTCGTCACTTGGGGATTTGATCCAGCAACCTGTCGGTTACTGGCCCAACGCTCTAACCACTAGGCTACCTGCCACACCACTAGGGTACCTGCCGCCCCAATATCCCTTATCTCTTTAGCACTAACCACCTGTATTCCACTCCTAGCCATGCTCTATGAAGGCTTATTGAGGATGCCTCTCCAAAACATGACTGAGGTCTTTTATGGTGACTCATCTGGTCCCTCCCTCTTTTCTTTTTCTTTCCATCTCTATTACTCAACATCTTCCGATCCACTGCTGTTTGAGTCTGCTCTTATAAATCAACAACTGCTTACGCAGGTTCTCAGTGACGTTTGAGGGGCGCATTGTTCTTAAACCTCACAACAACAATGTCTTACCGTTTAAAAAAAAACATTGTCTAACATCCCGGTAACGTTTGAGTTAAGTGTCTCAGCAGGGGTGTGGCTGGTCGGAGAGGAGAGGAGAGGAGAGGGGTTGTTGCTAGGATGCACTCTCCTCTCCAGGGGAAATTAAATCTAGAGAATGCAGCGGCAATCAATTAATCCTGCGTTGAAGTCCTGCTAGTGACACAGTCATCCTTATCCCACACATGGATGGGAACTGAAACACACACACACACACACTGGCACATACGCACACACAGACGCACACACAGACACACACACACACCTCTGCACTGAGATATGACATGGCCACATGACTGATCTGTGTGCAGCAAGGTGATAGAAGAGATGGTGTGTGTGTGTGACAATGTGTGTCCATATTTCTGTGTCTGTCAGAATGTTTGAGTTCTCATAGAGTGTTTCCACACAGTGAGCACTTTTCTATTCATCTCAATGGAAAACACACACACACACACTTACAGATAAACATACACAGAAAACCCCACGCCGAAAGACACACTCAGTGTATTTGAGCAGTGACTAATTGCCCCTATAGGGCAGTAAAGGGGGAGAGGGAGAATGAATGTATTGCTTTTACACAGACAACGTTGGTGTTTTTTGCATAATGATTTGTAATGCAGATGATAGTATGATTTATCATCACTAATGCAGCCTGAAGGCTGGAACAATTCTCCACTTTGTCTTTGTTTGTTGGATTGATTCCTGTGTTTGAGAGAGAGCTGGAAAATGATCAACTGGAAGTTGTTTGCACACACACACACACACACGCACGCACGCACACACACACACACACACACACACACACACACACACACACACACACACACACACACACACACACACACACACACACACACACACACACAAGATATGGGTGTAGTGATATTACCTTCAAAATGGATGACATGTTGACCCAACCTCTTTGTCTCTATCATTTGTCTCTCCTCCTCCTCCTCCTCCCTTTCTCTCTGTCTCTCGCTCTCCTCGTTTTCATTGTGTGCCTCACCCACGCTCTCCTCTTCATTAATGTCTTTATCCTGTCCTCTCTGCCCTTGCAGGCTGTCTGTATAGTTCTTCTCTGTTCTATCTTCATAACCTTCTGGCATATTTATGTTTCTCTTACTCACTGTTTACTTGATGGTGTGATGGCCAGAGCAAGTTAAGGTCATGTGATATTATATTATATTGTCTTGCATCATATTGCATTGCATTGTAACGTAATGTCATGTAATGAAACGTCTCATATCTTTTCATATCGTCTTTAACAGCACACACAATTATGAAACCGTTGACACTATCTCTGTTTTACAATCCATAATCCTAGTGCTACAATTCACACACTGTATGTTGCCCATCAGAGGAATCTATCACACAGTACTTACTAAGCTTGGCAAGGGAGTGGAAATATACACATTTGGTATGATGACACACTGTTATTATAGCCACATCGGGTATTTCTGCCTGGGGTGAAAGCTAGTCGTCACACTAGAGAAGTAACACCACAAACCCAGTCATATGAAGGAGAAGAGGTCTCAAACTGAAATGTGGAAAGAGGTTTGGAAATGTATTTATAACTGATTCAGCAGAGGTGTCTGTCGCTGTGTGAAAAGATAAATAGTAAATGTAAAAACCCTATTCTTATGTGTGTCCTCCCCTGAGTATAGGTTCCTCTGCACATGACTGAAAGATCAAACTGCTGTTTGATCTCACTCTGAGTTTTCTCCCGCCGAAACAAATCGGCACAATTCGCTGTTTTTTGAATAGCTGCTTTTCTGAGTTTTGATGATGAAATGTAGCACTCTGCTCAAACCCTCTCCCTCTGCTCTTCCTTTCCCCCGACTCTCTGTCTCTTTTTCTCTCTCTCTCTCTATTTCTCCCTCTCCCTCTGCTCTTCGTTTCCCCCGGCTCTCTGTCTATTTTCCTCTCTCTCTCTGTCTCTCTCTCTCGCTCTCAAAATCTCATTGTACTTCATGCTCTATGGTTCATGGATTTTCAGTCCCTCATTGTGTGTATGTGTGTAAGTTTAGCTGTGGGGTTTTCTTGGCTGAGTGTTTGAATGTCCTTGGTACCTCCTTTATCCGTGTGGTCCATGGTGAGTGTCCCATGAGCGGGACAGGAAAGTAGAGGAGAGAGGGGTGAGGAGGGGAGGGGGGCGGCGAAACCCTAATTGTCAGTTTCGTGCAATTAGTTGTGAATGGAAAGTGTGCTCCTCCAAAAGGCTCATATGCCCTCCCCCTCCCCCTCCCCCTCCCCCTCCCCCTCCCTCCCCCTCCCCCTCCCCCTCCCCTCCCCCTCCCCCTCCCTCCCTCCTCTCAGCCGTTCTGTCCCTCTCCAAATGACTTCACTGAGCCTAATGCCAGCTAATTAGGCCCTGGTTCATTTTGGAGGGAGCGTGTCTGATTATTTGTCATTCCCTCTTATCACAAGTCTGTTCCTGGAATCCTACCCAGCAGTTAACTGGCTGATAGGCAGTGTCTGTATTTGGGTGCTTGGACACAGGACACACCCACAGGCTGAGGAGCTGGAGCAGGGGTCTAAAGAGCCCACACAGGTGCCCTGGTCTGGATATGTGGCCGCCTATTTGGTTGACTATATGATCCAATAGAGGGCAGAGAAAAGCCCTAACCTGGGGGGGGGGGGGTGCATGTGTCACCGAAGATGGAGAGAGAATCAGAGAAAGAGAAAGAGCGAGTTAAGGGAGGAAGGAGGGTGTCAGGCAGACAAAAGACAAAGAGAGAGATCAGAGAAAGAGAAAGAGCGAGTTAAGGGAGGAAGGAGAGTGTCAGGCAGACAAAAGACAAAGAGAGAGAGATCAGAGGAGTGTATACTGTACACGTTCACCAGTGTAAAGTAACGCCAAATCCATTGTAATTGAGTTAAAAGGCAGAAAGGTCAGATGGTCTGTTGGGTGGGAAAGCGTTTTTCTGGGCACCACACTTATTTTCACCTCAAATTTTTTCCTGTCTTATTTTTTTAAATCCTTTATTTCCTCCTCCTTTTCTCCTTCCTATTTACCCTGCATCATGACTCTGTGAGCGGTTTGTTTTGGCTGCGCTGTGACACCTGTGCCCTCAAGCCATCGCAGCCAATCACAGGGGGAGCTAATGCAGGCCAGTGGATAGTGAGGCAGACCTTTTGCAACTGTGGTACATTGTTTTATTATGAAGATGTTGAAATATGTGACCCTATTTTAACGTCACTAATAGTTGCAGCTCGGCAGCTTCCATGCTCCTGTGATCCCTCTACTCCTCCTCTCCTCCCTCTCTTCCTCTCTCGTCTCCCACCCCCAGATCAGATCCACCATGACACCTCAGGGACTCCACAGTAGTCAAACAGCTCCCAGGCTGGATGCAGCAGCATATCTCTTTTTTATCTTCTCTTTCTCCTTCTCTCTCTCTCTCCATCTGTGTCTGTCTCCCTCCCTCCTTCCGCTGATGATGTCATTGATGCAGAGATAAATATGTTGCTTTAAAGACCGGGTGGGTGCTGAGGGACAGTCCGCAGTGCGGAGAGGTGGAGGAGAGAGGGAGGAGGAAGGAGGAGAGAGGGAGGAGGAAGGAGAGAGGGGTGAGGAGAGAGGACGGGGGAGAAAGGAAGGAGTGATGGAGTGGTCCAGTGTGGGACAGACCGATAAAGACTCCATCTCCGTTATGACTAAGATTTGCGCCTACTGTGTATACAATGTTTATTTTCAGATGGGAAAAACAGTCTATATTTACACTTGACCTTGATATTTTTGGTCTACCTTTATGTTGTACTGTATTCCTTCTGGACAATAACAGGTGCAAACGTAGTACTGGTGCGATGGCTGACTCAAAGACCGAGAGACTGAGAGAGAAAGCTTGCCACACCCCAGAGCATTGAATCACATTCTCCCTCCTCACACACAAACTCTACAAACGCTAATGACACCCAGAGAGAGAAGGAGGGACTCAGTTCATAGTTTAAATATTTCTCACACCTCAGCCAGCTCAGTCACAAATCAATGGACTCAGCCCTATGTCGAATCAGCACCCAGGATGCTGTGCGTTTGTGCTAGGGAGAGATTGAAATGATAGTGATCTACAGCAGACACACACACTAGCACGAGTCTGGGTTTTGGTGCATGAGGATGGCTTTGAGTAGATGGGATTTATGTTCCCACACCTTCTCCAGATGAATTCTCCCATGAATCATTGCACCTGCAGAGGTGACATAGTTTGGGTTTATATGGATTTGTTTTGCAGGATCTTGCTCTGTGCCAGGGCTAATATGGTCCTATAGTCTTTATATACACTCTATGCACACAAAACACTTATATTGCATATTTTATGGTCTCATTCGGCCATTATAAGGCTTTTACAAGACTCTGAATTTAGGATTATGCGTATGTGGTTTCATATATTCTCACTCTGCTGGTTCATAAGTCTAACAGGCTCCTATACTGTAAGTGCTAGCTGCATAGCCGCGGGAAGCAGGGTTGCTGAGGATGCTGCAGCACCCCCATAAAAACCTGAAGTAAAAAAATAAATATAGATTTTTTTTAATGTTTTGTTTTTCACAAAGGTACTCAGAAGTAAAATATAAATTCAATAAATCATCTTTTTTTTATTTTATCTCTGGTAATTGATATTGTTATACACGTATGTTTATGGATATACAGTTTTTTACAATCCCTTTGGCACTAATTTCAGAACCTTGTGATCATTTTTCAATACTCTAGACACAAAACTCAAAACGGTCATCACTTGTAACACAGGCTGTCCAATGCTCAAAACATTGCATTGTGCATGCATATCTTTAAAGAAACCTTGCACTTGCAGAATCATTGGTTCGTTCAAATAACTAACGTATCATGACATACCATAGGAACATTAATTTAGATCACCCACACACAAGATACCGATAGTTTCACTGTGTAGTTGTTCGTTCAATCATTAAATATTGTAGTACAAAATATGTGATACATGTTTCATTATGGTACTACACGTAAATACATCACTGTAAAATGACTAGTATAGAGAAAACTACAGACACAGTGGAATCATTGAACAAAATCTGAAATGTATTGATGAAATACAATAAAATCACTCATAGGTTTCTTTGAATCAAAGCAAAAAGAATTAGCTACAAAAAAGAAAAAACTACAGTAAAACATCAACTGCAGTGTTCCTCACCTGGCTTACTGTAAAAAGCAAAACAAAGGGTTGATTACTGTACTTCTATAATTCCATCAACATTGTCTTGTGGATTTGGCCATAGGTTCTCATCCACATCACAAGGGATGTTTTCATTAGCCAAACATCTTGGGAAGAATCTTCGGGCATGGCGAATCCAGGCCTGACACTGGTCTGCCGTGATGTCATTGCATGCGTCATCCATGGCCTGAAGAAGGGTGGCTTGTTCATGAGGGCGCCTATCATGTACCTTCCACCTCCATGTGGAGAAAAATTCCTCAATCGGGTTAAGGAAAGGAGAGTATGGGGGTACGTACAGGGTGGTAAATTGTGGATGGGCCTGAAACGATGCTTGCACCATTTGAGCATGGTGGAACCTGACATTATCCCACACAATGACATCGGTCATGCCGTCAGCTCTACAGACCTGATTTAGCCCATCAAGGAAGGTTACATTCGAACAGCAAATCATGTGGCTGCCTGCAACTCAATATATAGAGTATATAGAGTAGAGCGCTTTAGATGTTGTTCGACCAAACATTAGATTGGGCAAGATGCGTAACCTAAGCAACTTTGACCGTGGTATGAATGTTGATGCCACACATGGTGATTCCAGCATCTCAGAAACAGCTGCCTTCCTGGGATTTTTATGCACTATAGTCTCTAGAGTTTACAGAGAATGGTGCGATAAACAAAACACATTCAGTGAGCGCCAGTTCTGTAGGCAAAAACACCTTGTTAATGAGAGAGGTCAGAGGAGAATGTCCAGACTCATTCAAGCTAACAGAAAGGCCACAAATACTCAAATAACAGCTGTTTAAAACAGTGGTGTGCAGAAGGGCATCTCTTAACGTACAACACAGTGAATAATTCAGGCTGTTGTGGAGGCAGAATGAGGTCCTACCCAGTACTAGATAGGTGTACCTAATAAAGTGGCCGTTGAGTGTACAGTAATGTCAAATCTGAAAACACGGTCTGGAAAAGTGATACATGAGACCATAGAAACAGTGTCTGATAAGAATGATGATGAAATATTACATCCATAGATAAGGTAGTCCAATTGGTTCATGTTCCACGGTAATTGGTGTCAATGGATCTCGTTATCCTGAAACTTTCATGAATATTGTTCGTCAGTTTCCATAAAACTATGCATTAAGAGTAATGGAACAGTTACTTTTCATTTTGAGCATTTGTATCAATTGATAGTTAGATCACTGTAATGAAATGAAAAGACAGTCATCTCAGATGTAATGTGTGAATTGCATTTTGAAATGGTAATACTTTGATGTTAAGTTGTGTCATTTTGAACAGGTGATTTTAGTTCAATGAACAAATGATCTTAGCTTTATGTGTATTGTATCCAAGCAATTGGAAAAAGTGTTGTGGTTTTGAAAAATTTGCATTTTGATCATTGGTTGTGAGTTATGTGTCTAGAGTTTTGAAAAATTACATCAATGTTCCGAAATTAGTGCCAGAGTGATTGTAAAAAACTGTAAATCAGACAGTGATTCTTACTGCTTTGTACTAATAGGCTATTACTGCTGCTGTTTTCACTACAACTGTGTTTACTATCAGTCTATTTTATTGCCACATCCATAAGGCAAGTCTGAGCCTCACTGGCATTGTTGTGTATGGGGACTGATTGGTGTATGTGTGTGTGTGTGTGTGTGTGTGTGTGTGTGTGTGTGTGTGTGTGTGTGTGTGTGTGTGTGTGTGTGTGTGTGTGTGTGTGTGTGTGTGTCTGTGTCTGTGTCTGTGTCTGTGTGTGTGTGTCTAAGGAGTTAGAGGCCTATGAGCTCTGGAGATATAGAGTGGACAGATTTTATCACTGTTCAGACAGACAGTGTTCAGATAGCGGTCTGCATCCACCATTTTCTCTATTACATGTCCAATGGTGGCTCCTGGGATAACACAGCTCCCGCGTGCGGCCTGCAGCCAGGTTATGGACTCCTGCATTATAGATGTTCTCCTACACGGGGACATGTGAGCTTAATGGATGTGGCAAGTGGAGCAATTTATAGAACATGCATTTCGCTACACTCGCATTAACATCTGCTAACCATGTGTATGTGACCAATAAAATCTGATTTGATTTGAGATGACCCTCCTTTCCCTGTGAGGTTATCTATAGTTTAAGTCGGAAGTTTACATACACTTGGAGTCATTAAAACTAATTTTTCAACCACTCCACAAATTTCTTGTTAACAAAATATAGTTTTGGCATGTCGGTTAGGACATCTACTTTGTGCATGACACAAGTAATTTTTCCAACAATTGTTTACAGACAGATTATTTCACTTATAATTCACTGTATCACAATTCCAGTGGGTCAGAAGTTTACATACGCTAAATTGACTGTGCCTTTAAACAGCTTGGAAAATTCCAGAAAATGATGTCATGTCTTTAGAAGCTTCTGATAGGCTAATTGACATAATTTGAGTCAATTGGATGTATTTCAAGGCCTACCTTCAAACTCAGTGCCTCTTTGCTTGACATCATGGGAAAATCCAAAGAAATCAGCCAAGACCTCAGAAAAAAAATTGTAGACCTCCACAATTTTGGTTCATCCTTGGGAGAAATTTCCAAATGCCTGAAGGTACCACGTTCATCTGTACAAACAATAGTACGCAAGTAAAAACACCATGGGACCACGCAGCCGTCATACCGCTCAGGAAGGAGACGCATTCTGTCTCCTAGAGATGAACGTACTTTGGTGCGAAAAGTGCAAATCAATCCCAGAACAACAGCAAAGGACCTTGTGAAGATGTTGGAGGAAACAGGTACAAAAGTATCTATATCCACAGTAAAACAAGTCCTATATCGACATAACCTGAAAGGCCGCTCAGCAAGGAAGAAGCCACTGCTCCAAAACCACCATAAAAAAGCCAGACTACAGTTTGCAACTGCACATGGGGACAAAGATTGTACTTTTTGGAGAAATGTCCTCTGTTCTGATGAAACAAAAATAGAACTGTTTGGCCACAATGACCATCGTTATGTTTGGAGGAAAAAGGGGGATGCTTGCAAGCCGAAGAACACCATCCCAACTGTGAAGCACGGGGTGGCAGCATCATGTTGTGGGGGATGCTTTGCTGCAGGAGGACTTGTGCACTTCACAAAATAGATTGCATCATGAGGGAGGAAAATTATGTTGATCACAGCCCAGATCACAGCCCAGTTCACAGCCCAGTGCGTCCTGTACCTCCTCCCCGCACTCGCCCTGAGGTGCGTGTCACCAGCCCGGTGCCACCTGTACCGGTTCCACGCATCAGGCCTCCAGTGCGCCTCCACAGTCCAGTACGTTCTGTGCCTGCTCCTCGCGCTCGTCCTGAGGTGCGTGTCACCAGCCCGGTGCCACCAGTGCCGGCCCCACGCACCAAGCTTCCGGCAACAGTTCCCAGTCCAGAGCTTCCGGCGACAGTTCCCAGTCCAGAGCTTCCGGCAACAGTTCCCACTCCAGAGCTTCCGGCGACAGTTCCCAGTCCAGAGCTTCCGGCGACAGTTCCCAGTCCAGAGCTTCCGGCTACAGTTCCCAGTCCAGAGCTTCCGGCGACAGTTCCCAGTCCAGAGCCTCCAGCGACAGTCTGCGGTCCAGAGCCTCCAGCGACGGTCTGCGGTCCAGAGCCTCCAGCGGGGGGTTCTCAGTCCAGAGCCTCCTGTGAGGGTTCCCAGTCCGGAGCCTCCTGCGACGATCTACGGTCCGGAGCCCCCGGCGACGATCCATGGTCCGGAGCATCCGGCGACGATCCCCGCACCAGAGCCGCCATTGAG
This sequence comes from Salvelinus alpinus, assembly GCF_045679555.1. Classification (NCBI taxonomy): domain Eukaryota; kingdom Metazoa; phylum Chordata; class Actinopteri; order Salmoniformes; family Salmonidae; genus Salvelinus; species Salvelinus alpinus. Next base: position 16,227,480 of record NC_092106.1, read on the forward strand.
GATAACTTGTCCGCGAGCGGAGTGGGTGCTTCGCCCCACACCGGAGCCGCCCCCGACGGTAGATGCCCACCCGGACCCTCCCCTATTGAGTCAGGTTTTGCGGTCGGAGTCCGCACCTTTGGGGGGGGTACTGTCACGCCCTGACCTTAGAGAGCTTTTTATTCTGTATGTTGGTTAGGTCGGGGTGTGACGAGGGTGGGTCATCTAGGTGATTATGTTTCTATGTTGGCCAGGTATGGTTCCCAATCAGAGGCAGCTGTTTGTCGTTGTCTCTGATTGGGGATCATATTTAGGCAGCCATTTCCCCTTTGTGGGATCTTGTTTATGTTTAGTTGCCTGTTCGCACTGAATTGTCATCACGGTTCGTTTATTCTTTATTTGTTTTTGTATTTATTTAAGTTTCACTTTCATTAAAATATGTGGAACTCAACATACGCTGCGCCTTGGTCCGACCTTCATTATTACGAACAACGTGACAGGAAGTTAAAGCTTGGTCGCAAATGGGTCTTCCAAATGGACAATAACCCCAAGCATACTTCCAAAATTGTGGCAAAATGGCTTAAGGACCACAAAGTCAAGGTATTGGAGTGGCCATCACAGAGCCCTAACCTCAATCCTATAGAACATTTGTGGGCAGAACTGAAAAATCGTGTGCGAGCAATGAGGCCTACAAACCTGACTCAGTTCGCCAGCTCTGTCAGGAGGAATGGGCCAAAATTCACCCATCTTATTGTGGAAAGCTTGTGGAAGGCTATCCAAAATGTTTGACTCAAGTTAAACAATTTAAAGGCAATGCTACGAAATACTAATTGACTGTATGTGAACTTCTGACCCACTGGGAATGTGATGAAAGAAATAAAAGCTGAAATAAATAATTATCTCTACTGTTAATATGACATTTCACATTCTTAAAATAAAGTGGTGATCCAAACTGACCTAAAACAGGGAATATTTACTAGGATTAAATATCAGGAATTGTGAAACTGAGTTTAAATGTATTTGGCTAAGGTGTATGTAAACTTCCGACTTCATCTGTATATGTACTCTATTGCGTACTGTGTGTGTGTGTGTGTGTGTGTGTGTGTGTGTGTGTGTGTGTGTGTGTGTGTGTGTGTGTGTGTGTGTGTGTGTGTGTGTGTGTGTGTGTGTGTGTGTGTGTGTGTGTGTGTGTTCATGTCCTTCAGCCCATGTTGTCCAGTCACAAGAAGACACTTTTCAGTATTTCTGCTATTAAAGATACACTCTGGTGTCTTAAGCACAACCAAATCGTAACATATTGCACAAATTGGATTTGTAACACATCATACGAATTGATAAATTCGTAACATATCACACATAATGGATGACGTACATGTAGTACATAATTGGATGACGTAGTACACAAACAACGGGGATCCGTATTGGCTCATGAGCACCACTTTCAAAACTACTGTCTGAAATTATACAAAAGTTTGAGAGTGCGTCTTTAACTGTGAATGCTGCTGATATAGCTTGTCATGTGTTTTAGCGCTGAGCAGCGTTAGCATAAAGCCCTCTTAACCACAGCCTGGTCACATATTTGCTTAGAAAAGTGCAGACACGGCTGGAAGATGAGATTCCATTAGGATGGCTGGGGAGGGAGAGGGTGAGGAATTTGCTGAAAGATTTTCTGCCTCTTTTTCTGTAATCACAATGCTAATTAAAGTTTACTTGTTAAGTGCGGCTGGGATTGTGTTCTATAAATTGCCTACTGCAGTGAGTTAGCGCTAGGCTAATTAGAAAGCTAATGGTCTCCACAGCCGTGGCTACAGCACTAATACCTCTAGTAAGGTGATGGATTACACTGAGGCAGGCCGTGCAGGGGTTAGTGTCTCTCACTGGAGAACCCTATAGGGACACAAACACACTAACCTACTGCTTTTATGACAACTACGTGTAACTATGTCAGAGAACAGCTGGAAACATTAATAAACAGGTGTTCTCCAAAAATGGTAAGTATGTCAGAGTTCTGCACACAAACACACACAGCGACGCGTCACTTCTCACTAGTCAGGTGTTGGTAGCTGTGTGTGTCGGAAGGATGTTCAGTGTCTGACCAGAGGTGATGAGTGTGTTTTTCACTCCTAACCATGATTAACAGGGGTTCATTAGCCTCTGCCACGCTCTGATTATGCTGTGGGATGAAGAGGGCTGTCGGGACGCTGTCAGTTGGAGCGTTCCCGGGGATCTCTCCTGAGTCACCCTGACTCCTGACCTCATCCCAACAGTCCTGACTCTTGTCCTCATCCCAACAGTCCTGACTCTTGACCTCATCCCAACAGTCCTGACTCCTGTCCTCATCCCAACCGTCCTGACTCTTGTCCTCATCCCAACAGTCCTGACTCCTGTCCTCATCCCAACAGTCCTGACTCCTGACCTCATCCCAACAGTCCTGACTCTTGTCCTCATCCCAACCGTCCTGACACTTGTCCTCATCCCAACCGTCCTGACACTTGTTCTCATCCCAACAGTCCTGACTCTTGTCCTCATCCCAACAGTCCTGACTCTTGTCCTCATCCCAATAGTCCTGACTCCTGTCCTCATCCCAACAGTCCTGACTCTTGTCCTCATCCCAACAGTCCTGACTCTTGTCCTCATCCCAACAGTCCTGACTCCTGTCCTCATCCCAACAGTCCTGACTCCTGTCCTCATCCCAACAGTCCTGACTCTTGTCCTCATCCCAACAGTCCTGACTCCTGTCCTCATCCCAACAGTCCTGACTCTTGTCCTCATCCTAACAGACCCAACTCCTGTCCTCATCCCAGGACAACACAGGCCTGTATGTGTATTGTTCTGTTTATCATTGCAGGGTATGTGTCTAGTTTCAGTGATGGCCATGCTAGCAGACGTCAAAGCCCAGCCATTCAGTACAAGACAATACCATAGAAAAGAGTTCTGATACAGGCATGCTACATTGTATAGCCACAGCTTCAAACCCAGTGCGTATGTTTGATCTACTTTCATGCTCAAGTGTGGTGTGTTGATGTGGTGTTTATGTTATGTAGCGTAGTTATTTTGCAAGAAGGGTTTATCTTCTGCATTCCTATAAGACATGCCTACAAACACACCTTTGAAAACCCGCCTGAGAATAAAGATGAAAAACGACATGGTGTATTGGTGTGGCGTTCATGTGATGTAGCATTGTTATTCTGAGTCTTACATATAATATCCCTCTCAATCTACATTCATAAGGGATGCCCATGAATCTTCCTTTGAATGTTCCTGTGTAGCTATTTCTTCCCTGGCTTTGTAATCAGGGCTCAAAGGAGCCTCGCCTGTTTTCTTAGAAGTGCAGTCTTAGATAACCCTAAAGTCATAGACATGAGGCTGGAGCTGCAGGAACTCTTTTAGTTAGGGATCTCATTTTATTAATTCCCTCTTTTGAAGCTTTTGGAGAGGCTTGGTGATCGGATCAAGGCTGCTGTGTGAAATGGGATAAGTGAGCTGGGGGAGTGGCGGGAATGGGATTTTCCTTTCGTAGCTGGAAAGTATGGAATCTGCTCTCACTCACTCACAATGACAGCGACACTAATCCCATCCGAATAGAGTGTGTGTGTGTGTGTGTGTGTGTGTGTGTGTGTGTGTGTGTGTGTGTGTGTGTGTGTGTGTGTGTGTGTGTGTGTGTGTGTGTGTGTGTGTGTGTGTGTGAGTGTGTGTGCGTGAGCGTGTGCGTGTGTGCGTGTGGGATTGTGTTCTATAAATTGGCTACTGCAGTGAGTTAGCGCTAGGCTAATTAGAAAGCTAATGGTCTCCACAGCCGTGGCTACAACACTAATACCTCTAGTAGGGATGATCCTAAGATCACGCTTGGTGTCAGTAGATGTCATCAGACAGGCAAATCACACACACACACACACACACACACACACACACACACACACACACACACACACACACACACACACACACACACACACACACACACACACACACACACACACACACACACACACACACACACACACACACCCTCAGTGACAGACCCCTGATACCCAGTGGCTAATGGTAAATCATGTTAAAAGCCTCATCCGCTCTATCAGGTCCTTATTGAATCAGTGTGTTCCTATGTTACTGTTACACTAAGAGGTGTTGGACTACTTTGTTCAGCGCTGCAATCTCTCCCATTACTATCACAGTTTGCATTGGGAAATAAGGGATAATTCATGGATTAAAAGCAAGAATTTAAGAGGTTACCACCTTGTTCATAGTATTACATGATGACATTCTATCTTCTATTCGAGAGAGAGAGAGAGAGAGAGAGAGAGAGAGAGAGAGAGAGAGAGAGAGAGAGAGAGAGAGAGAGAGAGAGAGAGAGAGAGAGAGAGAGAGAGAGAGAGCGAGAGAGAGAGAGAGAGAGAGAGAGAGAAAGACCTAATGTCTCATCCTAATACTGCAGGTGAATGGCCCTACACTGCTGTGTCATTTTGCCAATATAATGGTTAGTCCTGTAAATGTGCTGACCCCAGTGTTATCTCTGCTCTTACACATCCTGTGTTAACAGTGGCTATGCCCTTACTGCAGTCTCCTTGACCTCTCTGCCCCCTGGAATCTCCTACAGGACCTGTTCTCTTCCAGCCAGACATACACCCATTTCTTTCCTCCTCTCACTCCTATACGTAGGTATACATTTTCTCCTGCTCTCTCTCTCTCTCACACACACTCACTCGTCTCCCCCATGCTGAGTATGTACAGTACCTGAGACCTCTCACCCTGGGCTCTGCCTCTCTGTAATTACCTAGAGAGGCAGAGCGATGAGAGGGTACGCCTGACCTTTAAATCATTAGCCCGCAGATCGAGACACACACACACACACGCACACAGTGATTTACACAAAGAATCAAATGGCGGTGTGCGTAGCAGTGACAGCCTGTGTTAGTGAGGGATTTGGTCACATCAGCCAGACACATATGGCAAGGTTTAATTATGGCTGCCCACAGATGCACATAATTGATCATGTAATCAATGTATGAATGTTGGCTATCTAGTTAGTGGCCTGTAAAGCCCATTGGCTTTTAAAGGTCTTTAGACTGATGAAGGGCTATGGATGAGGGCTATAAAATAATATACAGACAGAGATAATGAAGGGCTATGGATGAGGGCTATAAAATAATATACAGACAGAGATAATGAAGGGCTATGTATGAGGGCTATAAAATAATATACAGACAGAGATAATGGTACAATAAGAGAGAGGGGGCGCGGGTGGGGTGTGTGTGGGGGAGAGAAAGTATGGGAGTGGGGGTGGGTGTGGGGAGAGAGAGTGGTGGAGCGGGAGGGGGGTGTGGGGGAAAGAAAGTGTGGGAGCGGGGGGGGGGTGTGTGGGGGAGAGAAAGTATGGGAGCGGGGGGTGTGTGTGGGGAGAGAGAGTGAGGGAGGGGTGTGTGGGGAGGGAGAGTGGAGGAGTGGGAGGGGTGTGTGTGGGGAGAGAGAGTGGGGGAGGTGAGTGGGGGAGATGGAGGGGAGTGTGGGGGAGCGAGAGTGGGGAAGGGGAGGGGAGTGTGGGGGAAGAGAGAGTGAGGGAGCGGGAGGGGTATGTGAGGGAGCGGGAGGGGTATGTGGGGGAGAGGGAGGGATATCTTTCACTGTGTACTGGCCTTTCTCCAGGCTCAGCTCTCTAAACTCCAAACTGTAATGCAGTGTGTGCGTTCAAGCATGTGATCATGCTTTTGTGTGTGTGTGTGTGTGTGCGTGCGTGCGTGTATGTGTACTGTATGTATGGGAAAGTGAGAGAGATGTTAGGTTTGAGATGGCTGGCAGGCAAACTATTTACCCCTCTCATTGCACACACATTTACTTCCACACACACACACACACACACACACACACACACACACACACACACACACACACACACACACACACACACACACACACACACACACACACACACACACACACACACACACACACACACACACACAGAACCTCTTATTTCACCTGGTTTTGTCAGTGATGTCTGGGTGGTTTCTCATCTCTCCTACCCCTCCTTTCTTTTTACTTTTCTGTCTCCCGGTAATGAGGTGCTATGAGTTCTGATATCAGGCTGCCCGCTACGTTCTCTTTAAAGCCTGTGTTTTTCCATGTCAGGTTTTACTCTAGTTGTCAATCTGTCACCTGCTCAGGCTCGCCTGCATACACCACCAGGCGGAGAGAGACACAACAGAGTTGACAAATGGAAAATTAATGGAAACTTATTTTGTTTTTGTTTTTTTCGGACGAGCTGACTGATTATTCAAATCAGGCTGGGCTTTGTAATGCTAAAGTTAGCCTGACAGTCAGGACAGAGAGATGTGAGTGTTTTCTCACCCTCCCTCAAATAAGACTGGAAAGTCTAGTGAGGAGAAAAACCTGTGGAATGCTGTAGGCTAACCTCAGTCATAGCATCCCATACCCTCCTTCATTCCCCATGCATAATTTCTACCCTCTCTTTCCACTGCATTTTTCATTGATTCACAGATATACACTGATATCCTAGTCCCTTCCATCTCACCTTCTAGTATGGTTAGGGAGAGTATGTAGACATGTATAGTAGTATACCGCTCTATAGTCTCCTATACTGCTCTTTCTAGAGTTGGAGTCCTGATGAGACAGACTGCCTGTCTTTCTGAACCCTAGTTATCACGCCTCCACTGATGAACAATGGACGGAGGCTGACCGGGTGATTTAACACACGACTACTGTCTCCCTTCATCAGTGTCCTGTCATCCCCTCCCTCCTCTATCACGTTCCCTTCTTCTCCTGCCATAGTTGAGTAGGGAGAGGGTTTGTTTCTCTGTCTCAAGTCTGCAAGTGACATAGACTTGAATAGACCAGAAGAGTAACTTCAACGAGACGTTCTGGGTACCACTCTTTTGTAGAAGTACAGAGGGACTCGTTTTTGTTTTGTTGATGAGCAAATCCTTTTTCACTTGCTCCATAGCTCCATTAAGAACATAAAGAACCTCGTCAGTCAGATCAATAGAGAACAGGATCAATACAGTCTGTCTGGAATCACTGCATTTACAGTGTATAATAAGTGATGACATGTAATTCACCACAACAACACAGTCAAACAGTGGGCATCTAAGGGTTAATATTGATGTACAACAGTGTTATTTCACGTGAGCAGCTGCATATATACTTCATAAACAGAGCCTTTAGGGATGTGCATATTTCCCTTTCAAGATGATTTGATACGTATCTAGATACATGGGCTCCGATTTAATACAAGAATGATACGTTTTAGTTTGAAACGAATCGATGCGATTCAGTTCGATGCGATTCGATACACTAACAATTGTTGCATAAACACATTCATTTTTTCATTCTAAATTCAAATCTGCTGCTGATGGAGCTCATGAGCTGGGCCTCTCTGAGCTGGATCTGTGTGTGTGTGTGTGTGTGTGTGTGTGTGTGTGTGTGTGTGTGTGTGTGTGTGTGTGTGTGTGTGTGTGTGTGTGTGTGTGTGTGTGTGTGTGTGTGTGTGTGTGTGTGTGTGTGTGTGTGTGTGTGTGTGTGTGTGTGTGTGTGTATGATGTACAGTACCAGTCAAATTGGACACACCTACTCATTCACTCCTTCAAGACTGTTGGAAAAGCATTCCAGGTGAAGTTGGTTGAGAGAATGCCAAGAGTGTGCAAAACTGTCATCAAGGCAAAGGGTGGCTACTTTGAAGAATCTCAAATATAAAATATATTTTGATTTGTTTAACACTTTTTTGGTTACTTCATGATTCCATGTGTTATGTCATAGTTTTGATGTCATCACTATTATTCTACAATGTAGAAAATAGTAAAAATAAAGAAAAACCCTTGAATGAGTACAGTAGGTGTGTCCAAACTTTTGACTGGTACTGTATGTCTATGGTGTATGTACTATGTACTGTAGGCACCTGAGCTGAGCCATAAGGGAGACTAGACATCTACCAGCCCACTACCAATATCAGATTAGGTGGGGTAATGTAGCCTATGTTTTTTGTCCCCCCCACTTTGGTTCTGAAATTACCTTCACCCACTAACTAACATGTAGTTTTTGCAGATTAAGTGTTTGAGATAGTAATGTATCAATATTTATTGTTTACAAATTAGCTATGACTTAGCCAATGAATATATGGCACAACTTTGGATTTCACCCCAAAATCAAAATCGAATGGTTTTGACCATTTGGAAGTTTTTAATGGAGTGATCTTCTCTCCCCCTCTCGTTTCGACCATGCATTGCGCCTCGTAATAGTGGTTGCTGTCCCCACAATTAAATTATTAACTTGACCCTGTATATCTAAAAATAACCATATATAGAATTCTTTGCAAAAAAAAGCAAAAAAACATTTACATAAGTATTCAGACCCTTTGCTATGAGAATCGAAATTGAGCTCAGGTGCATCCTGTTTCCATTGATCATCCTTGAGATGTTTCTAGAACTTGATTGGAGTCCACCTGTGGTAAATTCGATTGATTGGACATGACAGTTGACAGTGCAGGGCAAAAACCAAGCTATGAGGTCAAAGTAATTGTCCGTAGAGCTCCGAGGGATTATGTTGAGGAACAGATCTGGGGAAGGGTTCCCAAAAAATGTCTGCAGCATTGAAGGTGCCCAAGAACACAGTGACCTCCATCATTCTTAAAAGGAAGAAGTTTGGAACTACCAAGACTGAGCTGGCCGCCCGGCCAAACTGAGCAATCGGGGGTGAAGGGCCTTGGTCAGGGAGGTGAACAAGAACCCGAGCTCTAGAGTTCCTCTGTTGAGATGGGAGAACCTTCCAGAAGGACAACCATCTCTGCAGCACTCCACCAATCAGGCCTTTATGGGCTCCCGAGTGGCGCAGCAGTCTAAGGCACTGCAGCTCAGTGCTAGAGGTGGCACAACAGGCACCCTGGTTCGGATCCAGGCTGTATCACAACCGGCCGTGATTGGGAGTCCCATAGGGCGGCGCACAATTGGCCCAGCATCGTCCGGGTTTGGCCGGTGTAGGCCGTCATTGTAAATAAGAATTTGTTCTTAACTGACTTGCCTGGTTAAATTAAAAAACATACATAAAAAGAGTGGCCAGACAGAAGCCACTCCTCAGTAAAAGGCACATGACAGCCCACTTGGAGTTTGCCAAAAGACACTGAAAGACTCTCAGACCATGACAAACAAGATTCTCTGATCTGATGAAACCAAGATTGAACTCTTTGGCCTGAATGCTAAGTGCCACTTCTGGAGGAAACCTGGCACCATCCCTACGGTGAAGCATGTTGGTGGCAGCAGGGGATGTTTTTCAGCGGCAAGTACTGGGAGACTAGTCAGGATAGAGGGAAAGATGAACGGAGCAAAGTACAGAGAGATCCTTGATGAAAACCTGCTCAGGACCTCAGACTGGGGCAAAGGTTCACCTTCAAACAGGATAACGACCCTACACACACAGCCAAGACAATGCAGGAGTGGCTTCGGGACAAGTCTCTGAATGTCCTTGAGTGGCCCAGCCAGAGCCCGAACTTGAACCTGATCTAACAGGAGAAACTCCCCAAATACAGGTGTGCCAAGCTTGTAGCGTCCAAGAAGACTCAAAGCTGTAATCGTTGCCAAATGTACTTCAACAAAGTACTGAGTAAAGGGGCTGAATACTTATGTAAATGTGATATTTCAGTTTTTTATTATTAATACATTTGCAAAAATGTAAAAAAAAACTGTTGTTTTTGCTTTATGGAGTACTGTGTGTAGATTGATGAGGGAAAAAACTATTTAATCCATTTTAGAACGTAACAAAATGTGGAAAAGGTTAAGGAGTCTGAATACTTTCTGTATATTGTTTAAAGCAAAACTACCAAAACTATTGCTGATTGTCAGCCTGAACAATCAAAGTAAAATCTATGGCACACCCCCTTCAGCAGGTATAGCCAGATGAGAGTTTTATCCGGTAAAACACCATATAGGGCATAGATAACAACAACCTACCAAATGACACAGGTTGCCACTTTAGCTTTTAGCTTTTGAAGCGGATGTGCAAGATCAGGAACAGGCCGCCTACCTCGCGTTGGTCACTGCGCGATGCTGACTAGGCTACTGATATTGCCTGGGGTTGTTCGGCATGCAAAATTACTTGTAGATCAATTACTGTCAACACAGTTACATGCAATTTGGCACTGAAGGAGAGGACACGTCAGTTGTCACAAAAGATGACAGGTCTTTTCAGAAGGTAGAAAGAATGTAATATGAGCAAAAGATGTTATTGAATCAGCAATTTGTAACGTTTTAATAAATGTTCTGACCGATGCATGTTACATTTAGATCGGTTTGGGTTCCGCGGATCCATGTTGAGGTCTGGCTGCAGTATGGCTGTTGTCACATTGATTCATGGCACCCTGTCCTGCTTATATACGGTCGATTTGTAATAACATTATCTGCAGGAGAAAAAAAAGAAGCTATGCATATTTCAATACATAAATCAGACTAAAGTAGGTTTGTGTGTGTGTGTGTGTGTGTGTGTGTGTGTGTGTGTGTGTGTGTGTGTGTGTGTGTGTGTGTGTGTGTGTGTGTGTGTGTGTGTGTGTGTGTGTGTGTGTGTGTGTGTGTGTGTGTGTGTGTGTGTGTGTGTGTGTGCATGCATGTGTGTGATCTGCATTTACCTCACACACCTGAAATACATTTCTAATCGCTACTCAGAGGCCCTCCGGCTTAGAGAGAGATGTAAAAGAGAGAGAGAAGAGGAGAGAGATCTAGAGTAAGAGAGAGAGAGGAATGGGACCCTGGCGGGTGGGTTGATGCGTGGGTGGGAGCATATGCCACCCAACAATAATACCACCTTAATTACCAAAACACCAGGAGAGGAAAGACACGAGAGACAGAGAGGCTGAGCTGTTCAAACTGGCAGATCATTAGAGAGACTGAGCTGTTCTCACTGCCAGATCATTAGAGAGACTGAGCTGTTCTCACTGCCAGATCATTAGAGAGACTGAGCTGTTCTCACTGCCAGATCATTAGAGAGACTGAGCTGCTCTCACTGCCAGATCATTAGAGAGACTGAGCTGCTCTCACTGCCAGATCATTAGAGAGACTGAGCTGTTCTCACTGCCAGATCATTAGAGAGACTGAGCTGTTCTCACTGCCAGATCATTAGAGAGACTGAGCTGCTCTCACTGCCAGATCATTAGACAGACTGAGCTGTTCTCACTGCCAGATCATTAGAGAGACTGAGCTGTTCTCACTGCCAGATCATTAGAAAGACTGAGCTGTTCTCACTGCCAGATCATTAGAAAGACTGAGAGACTGGGCTGCTCTCACTGCCAGATCATTAGAGAGACTGAGCTGCTCTCACTGCCAGATCATTAGAGAGACTGGGAGACTGAGCTGTTCTCACTGCCAGATCATTAGAGAGACTGAGTTGTTCTCACTGCCAGATCATTAGAGAGACTGGGAGACTGAGCTGTTCTCACTGCCAGATCATTAGAAAGACTGAGCTGTTCTCACTGCCAGATCATTAGAAAGACTGAGAGACTGGGCTGCTCTCACTGCCAGATCATTAGAGAGACTGAGCTGCTCTCACTGCCAGATCATTAGAGAGACTGGGAGACTGAGCTGTTCTCACTGCCAGATCATTAGAGAGACTGAGCTGTTCTCACTGCCAGATCATTAGAGAGACTGAGCTGTTCTCACTGCCAGATCATTAGAGAGACTGAGCTGTTCTCACTGCCAGATCATTAGAGAGACTGAGCTGTTCTCACTGCCAGATCATTAGAGAGACTGAGCTGTTCTCACTGCCAGATCATTAGAGAGACTGAGTTGTTCTCACTGCCAGATCATTAGAGAGACTGAGCTGTTCTCACTGCCAGATCATTAGAGAGACTGAGCTGTTCTCACTGCCAGATCATTAGAGAGACTGAGCTGTTCTCACTGCCAGATCATTAGAGAGACTGAGCTGTTCTCACTGCCAGATCATTAGAGAGACTGAGTTGTTCTCACTGCCAGATCATTAGAGAGACTGAGTTGTTCTCACTGCCAGATCATTAGAGAGACTGAGCTGTTCTCACTGCCAGATCATTAGAGAGACTGAGCTGTTCTCACTGCAAGATCATTAGAGAGACTGAGCTGTTCTCACTGGCAGATCATTAGAGAGACTGAGCTGTTCTCACTGCCAGATCATTAGAGAGACTGAGCTGTTCTCACTGCCAGATCATTAGAGAGACTGAGCTGTTCTCACTGCCAGATCATTAGAGAGACTGAGCTGTTCTCACTGCCAGATCATTAGAGAGACTGAGAGACTGAGCTGTTCTCACTGCCAGATCATTAGAGAGACTGAGCTGTTCTCACTGCCAGATCATTAGAGAGACTGAGTTGTTCTCACTGCCAGATCATTAGAAAGACTGAGCTGTTCTCACTGCCAGATCATTAGAAAGACTGAGAGACTGAGCTGTTCTCACTGCCAGATCATTAGAGAGACTGAGCTGTTCTCACTGCCAGATCATTAGAAAGACTGAGAGACTGAGCTGTTCTCACTGCCAGATCATTAGAGAGACTGAGCTGTTCTCACTGCCAGATCATTAGAGAGACTGAGCTGTTCTCACTGGCAGATCATTAGAGAGACTGAGCTGTTCTCACTGCCAGATCATTAGAGAGACTGAGCTGTTCTCACTGCCAGATCATTAGAGAGACTGAGCTGTTCTCACTGCCAGATCATTAGAGAGACTGAGCTGCTCTCACTGCCAGATCATTAGAGAGACTGAGCTGCTCTCACTGCCAGATCATTAGAGAGACTGAGCTGTTCTCACTGCCAGATCATTAGAGAGACTGAGCTGTTCTCACTGCCAGATCATTAGAGAGACTGAGCTGCTCTCACTGGCAGATCATTAGAAAGACTGAGAACAGAAGAAAGAGAGTGAAGAGTTGGAGGTGAAAGAGAGGAGAAGAGTTGGAAAGAAGAGGGAAAAGAGATGAGAATGAACAGTGAAGATAATGAGAAGAGAAGTGATAGAGAAGACAGAGAAGCGAGAGGAGAGAATAGATAGAATATATAAAAAGATGGGGAAGAGAAGTGATAGAGAAGACAGAGAAGCGAGAGGAGAGAATAGATAGAATATATAAAAAGATGGGGAAGAGAAGTGATAGAGAAGACAGAGAAGCGAGAGGAGAGAATAGATAGAATATATAAAAAGATGGGGAAGAAAGTTATAGAGAAGACAGAGAAGCGAGAGGAGAGAATAGATAGAATATATAAAAAGATGGGGAAGAGAAGTGATAGAGAAGACAGAGAAGCGAGAGGAGAGAATAGATAGAATCTATAAAAAGATGGAGAAGAGAAGTGATAGAGAAGACAGAGAAGCGAGAGGAGAGAATAGATAGAATATATAAAAAGATGGGGAAGAGAAGTGATAGAGAAGACAGAGAAGCGAGAGGAGAGAATAGATAGAATCTATAAAAAGATGGAGAAGAGAAGTGATAGAGAAGACAGAGAAGCGAGAGGAGAGAATAGATAGAATATATAAAAAGATGGAGAAGAGAAGTGATAGAGAAGACAGAGAAGCGAGAGGAGAGAATAGATAGAATATATAAAAAGATGGAGAAGAGGAGTGATAGAGAAGACAGAGAAGCGAGAGGAGAGAATAGATAGAATATATAAAAAGATGGAGAAGAGAAGTGATAGAGAAGACAGAGAAGCGAGAGGAGAGAATAGATAGAATATATAAAAAGATGGGGAAGAGAAGTGATAGAGAAGACAGAGAAGCGAGAGGAGAGAATAGATAGAATATATAAAAAGATGGGGAAGAGAAGTGATAGAGAAGACAGAGAAGCGAGAGGAGAGAATAGATAGAATATATAAAAAGATGGAGAAGAGGAGTGATAGAGAAGACAGAGAAGCGAGAGGAGAGAATAGATAGAATCTATAAAAAGATGGGGAGGAGAAGTGATAGAGAAGACAGAGAAGCGAGAGGAGAGAATAGATAGAATCTATAAAAAGATGGAGAAGAGAAGTGATAGAGAAGACAGAGAAGCGAGAGGAGAGAATAGATAGAATATATAAAAAGATGGGGAAGAGAAGTGATAGAGAAGACAGAGAAGCGAGAGGAGAGAATAGATAGAATCTATAAAAAGATGGAGAAGAGAAGTGATAGAGAAGACAGAGAAGCGAGAGGAGAGAATAGATAGAATCTATAAAAAGATGGAGAAGAGAAGTGATAGAGAAGACAGAGAAGCGAGAGGAGAGAATAGATAGAATATATAAAAAGATGGAGAAGAGAAGTGATAGAGAAGACAGAGAAGCGAGAGGAGAGAATAGATAGAATATATAAAAAGATGGAGAAGAGGAGTGATAGAGAAGACAGAGAAGCGAGAGGAGAGAATAGATAGAATATATAAAAAGATGGAGAAGAGAAGTGATAGAGAAGACAGAGAAGCGAGAGGAGAGAATAGATAGAATATATAAAAAGATGGGGAAGAGAAGTGATAGAGAAGACAGAGAAGCGAGAGGAGAGAATAGATAGAATATATGAAAAGATGGGGAAGAGAAGTGATAGAGAAGACAGAGAAGCGAGAGGAGAGAATAGATAGAATATATAAAAAGATGGAGAAGAGAAGTGATAGAGAAGACAGAGAAGCGAGAGGAGAGAATAGATAGAATATATAAAAAGATGGAGAAGAGAAGTGATAGAGAAGACAGAGAAGCGAGAGGAGAGAATAGATAGAATATATAAAAAGATGGGGAAGAGAAGTGATAGAGAAGACAGAGAAGCGAGAGGAGAGAATAGATAGAATATATAAAAAGATGGAGAAGAGAAGTGATAGAGAAGACAGAGAAGCGAGAGGAGAGAATAGATAGAATATATAAAAAGATGGAGAAGAGAAGTGATAGAGAAGACAGAGAAGCGAGAGGAGAGAATAGATAGAATCTATAAAAAGATGGGGAAGAGAAGTGATAGAGAAGACAGAGAAGCGAGAGGAGAGAATAGATAGAATATATAAAAAGATGGAGAAGAGAAGTGATAGAGAAGACAGAGAAGCGAGAGGAGAGAATAGATAGAATATATAAAAAGATGGAGAAGAGGAGTGATAGAGAAGACAGAGAAGCGAGAGGAGAGAATAGATAGAATATATAAAAAGATGGAGAAGAGAAGTGATAGAGAAGACAGAGAAGCGAGAGGAGAGAATAGATAGAATATATAAAAAGATGGAGAAGAGAAGTGATAGAGAAGACAGAGAAGCGAGAGGAGAGAATAGATAGAATATATAAAAGATGGGGAAGAGAAGCTGGCTGTGGATTACTACGGCATGTAAAGTGTACAATAATTTGTCATATGGGGCACAGGTCACGAGTGGAAATAATGTATACTATCGTTACCAGGAAAAACATGTGAATACACACATGCACATGCACACACACACACATACAGGTATCTGCCAAAAAACACTTGAGTTAACAAGGGATACAAAGTAAGAAAATGGGGTCTCAAAGCATTGTTCTGGACTTAGAACATCAATTTTTGCTGTTTTTCTATAAAAAGTGTGATTTTGATAGTGAAGACCTGAACAAATATGGAAAACGGAAATGTAGTAAAACAAAACTGAGAACTGATTTCTGGAAGAAAAAAATACAGTGGAATCAGTCAGAAAACGTCAATTACTTTATACGGCCCTGTGTGTGTGTGTGTGTGTGTGTGTGTGTGTGTGTGTGTGTGTGTGTGTGTGTGTGTGTGTGTGTGTGTGTGTGGGCGTGGGCGTGGGCGTGGGCGTGGGCGTGGGCGCGTGCACGTGCACGTGTGTGTGTGTCTCAGTCACAAGACCTCAACCCAATTGACAAGTATGGGAGATTCTACAAAACACCAAATTATGGAATTTTTCTTAGAAGAATGGTGTTGCCTTCCTCCAATAGATTTCCAGACACTTGTAGAATCACTGCCAAGGTGCATTGAAGCTGTTCTGGCTCGTGGTGGCCCAACACCCTATTAAGACACTTTATGTTGGTGTTTCCTTAATTTTGGCAGTTACCTGTATATTCACACGTGACCACTTAAGCCCACACACATTTATGACTTTTAAACCCACATACACACATACAGTATGCACACACACACAAATACACATGCACACACAAGGAGAGAGAAAATTTGTTGACAACTTATGATTGTCATCAATCTCCAGCACATCCCTGTCTCCTGGTGTGAACTCTGCTGATGCAGGCTTTATTGGCTCAGGCTGAAATTATGGATCATATGGAGACTAAACGCTACCAGACAATCATGTCACTCCAGCAGTCACAGGCCTTATCAAGCAGTCATATCTGGTCAGGTGGAAGGGTGGGTGGTTGTTGGAAGAAGAAGCCTCTGAGAGAGAGAGAGAGAGAGAGAGAGAGAGAGAGAGAGAGAGAGAGAGAGAGAGAGAGAGAGAGAGAGAGAGAGAGAGAGAGAGAGAGAGAGAGAGAGAGAGAGAGAGAGAGAGAGAGAGAGAGAGAGAGAGAGAGAGAGAGAGAGAGAGAGAGAGAGAGAGAGAGAGAGAGAGGTTCTTTGACTGATTAAATGCATCATTATCATAACTTGATATGTCTGAAACATTAGTAGCAGCGCATCCTGTGAAGATTAGGGGAGTCGGCGCCATACCAGATGTAGGCTATACCGGGATATAGGCTATACCGGGATGTAGGCTATACCGGGATATAGGCTATACCGGGATGTAGGCTATACCGGGATGTAGGCTATACCGGGATATAGGCTATACCGGGATGTAGGCTATACCGGGATGTAGGCTATACCGGAATGTAAGCTATACCGGGATATAGGCTATACCGGGATGTAGGCTATACCGGGATGTAGGCTATACCGGGATATAGGCTATACCGGGATGTAGGCTATACCGGGATATAGGCTATACCGGGATGTAGGCTATACCGGGATGTAGGCTATACCGGGATGTAGGCTATACCGGGATGTAGGTAATACCGGGATGTAGGCTATACCGGGATATAGGCTATACCGGGATATAGGCTATACCGGGATGTGGGCTATACCGGGATGTGGGCTATACCGGGATGTGGGCTATACCGGGATGTAGACTATACCGGGATGTAGGCTATACCGGGATGTAGGCTATACCGGGATGTAGGCTATACCGGGATGTAGGCTATACCGGGATGTAGGCTATACCGGGATGTAGGCTATACCGGGATATAGGCTACTGAATATAGCCCATTCACCTCGCAGTTAGAGCGGCTATTGTGCTGTTTTCCTCCCACGTGTTGTTGGAATACCCAAAGCTGAAGTAATATGACTATTGGGACATATGTGATGAGCCATGATAATCATATATGAACTATGTGTGGAAACGCCCTTAGAGAGAGACAGAGACAGAGACTACTACTGATGAGACACTGCTAGCATTGACATGATACACTCCTGGCTCGTGTCACACCTGATCCCTCTCTTTCTCTCTGCCATGTCCCTCCTCCCCACTCACCCCCCCCCCCCCCCATCCTCAATCACAGCCCCCAGACAGACACCACTCAGCTTCCTCCATCCATCCATCCATGACCAGATGGCTGGTGCAGATCTGTCAGCCAGGAGACAGAGACAGGCTCTCTGCTCTGTTCTCTTTGAGGCTCCACACCCTACTGCCTAAATTACTCAGGGAGGGATGGGAGGGTGGAGGGATGGAAATATGGGCAGTTTGAGAGATGGAGGGATGGCAGGGTGGAGGGATGGAGAGATGGACAGTTGGAGAGATGGAGGGATGGGAGGGTGGAGGGATGGAGAGATGGACAGTTGGAGAGATGGAGGGATGGGAGGATGGAGAGATGGACAGTTGGAGAGATGGAGGGATGGGAGGGTGGAGGGATGGAGAGATGGGGGGATGGGAGGGTGGAGGGATGGAAATATGGGCAGTTTGAGAGATGGAGGGATGGGAGGGTGGAGGGATGGAGAGATGAACAGTTGGAGAGATGGAGGGATGGGAGGGTGGAGGGATGGAGAGATGGACAGTTGGAGAGATGGAGGGATGGGAGGGGGGAGGGATGGAGAGATGGAGAGATGGAGGGATGGGAGGGTGGAGGGATAGAGAGATGGAGAGATGGGCCACGTCATGGTGTTTCTGACAAACAGATCTGGCAACAAATTAAGGGGATAAGGGGGTGTAGGGGAGAAGTGGGGAGGATCAGGGCGCAGAAACGTCACAAAACAGATGATTGTGGATAGTGTACAGCATCTACTGTAATCTCTTACCACCCTAGTGACTCTCTTGCCAGTCTTTATGTCTGGTCACCTTTCCCCCCACTAACCCCCAACCCATGGAAAGTATTTCAGAAACTATATCAAGTTTAATAAGAAAGTAAAACTAGTGGAAAAATAGTTGTATTTTATTCTCCTTCATGTAATATGTTTATTTGAGAGAGAGAGAGAGAATAAAAATGCAAACCGCTAGTTCCTGATCATTACCTCTTCTTTCCTTGGAGGTCAGAGTTCATTGGAGGCTGGCATTACCATTGGACTGGCTTTAACACAGCATCCAGACAGGTAGGGGAATCCTGGGCTAGCAGCAGGCTAACGAGTACAAGGCTCCTCTAATGATGGCTAATGTTAACCACTAGTGTGAGCTGGCGCTAACTAATTAAGGGAGCGTAGCAGAGGTCTCCCTAGGGGACAACGAGTGGAGAGTTGGAGAGAGATAGAGGAGATGTGGAGAAAAATTGAGGGCATGAGAGGTGGAGAGAAAGGGAGAATAGGAAACATGGAGACAAAGGGAGGGTAGGAGAGGTGGCGAGAAAAGGAGGCGAGACAAAGAGAGAGGAGAGATGGAGGGAGGCAGTGTTAATACTGAAGATAGCCAGGCTAACTAATCAATGGCGCAGAGAGTGGCCCCTGAGTGGTGCATGAGTACCCAGGGCCCTATGAGGAGGTTCATGCATAGGGAACAGGTATATTTAAACAGGCCCATTTGCAGTGAGGACGTGTCTGGAGGAGAGACTGTGGCTGTTTAGTAGTGCCAACACAAACCACAGGAAGTCAGCGTGTCACAATGCCTTCCTCTGCTAATCCCAGAGAAACGGTGTGTGTGTCTTGTAATGAGGGAGATCGAGAGCGGATACAAATATC
This sequence comes from Salvelinus alpinus, assembly GCF_045679555.1. NCBI lineage: Eukaryota > Metazoa > Chordata > Actinopteri > Salmoniformes > Salmonidae > Salvelinus > Salvelinus alpinus. The sequence goes on from NC_092106.1 coordinate 16,246,525, forward strand.
TCCTAAAGAAATGAGTCAATCCCCTCTTTATTACTCCTCATTTCCCTCTATTCTCTGTGATGAAGGACGGACAGGCTAGAGAGCCAGAGGTCATTTAAATCATCACGCCCCTACGTGAACAGCGCTTTCTGTTATTTGCGCATACACTCTGTGAGCCCATCGCAATGCATTATGACCTTCTTTTCATGCAGATGAGAAATGTGATTGCCTTGATTGAGGATGAACACTTCTTTTCTTTTCAGGAGAATGCTTGGGGAAGTTTTGATAACTTAGTCGTTGCACAGAAGCAAAGGGAAAATGTTTCTTTCGAACATTGTGTGGTGTAAAGCCATGCAGCTACATGGTAAGGAAATGTATAGAGAGGATAATGTGCTGTATATGCTGCTGTAATCTGTGTCTGTTCTGTACTTCTCTATTTCAACTAAATAGAAAAAGTGGCTTCTCTCTCTCTCCCCCTCTCTGTCTTCTCCCCTCTATCTCCCCCTCTCCCCCTCTCTGTCTTCTCCCCTCTATCTCTCCCTTTCCCCCTCTCCCTCTCCCCCTCTCTCTCTCTTCTCTCTCTCTCTCCCCCTCGCTGTCTTCGCCCCTCTATCTCCCCCTCTCTCTCTCTTCTCTCTCTCTCTCCCCCTTTCTGTCTTCTCCCTTCTATCTCTCCCCCTCTCCCTCTCCCCCTCTCTCTCTTCACTCTCTCTCTCCCCCTCTCTGTCTTCTCCCCTCTATCTCTCCCCCTCTCTCTCTTCTCTCTCTCTCTCCCTCTCTCTTTCTTTCTCTTTTTGTCTTTTGTGTCTTTAATTGGTTTGGCATTTTCTTCCTTTCCCCAAAAAGAGAAACAATCATTAGGTGGCCGTCCGCTGAGTCGACCAATCAAAGAGTCTGCTATCTGGGGTCACCATGGGGGAACAGAACAGCGGCTGTCTGTCATTCCCAGAGGTCAAAAGTCACCCTTAGACCAGATAGTTTTCTCACCATCTCCTTGACTTCCTCACTCTTCCCCTTTCTCATTTGCATTCATTTCCTCAGTGCTAATCGGGCCTGACAAGGCCAGCCAATCAGGTTGCGTTTCACGCATCACTGCTCTCCCAGGGTCAAAGGTTAGCCATCAGAAAGGGGGATTATGGCATACCTTAATTTCACAGATGAAGCACCTGCTGATAGTTTCAGATTGTGAGGATGTTTCCTCTGCATTATAGGGTGTTATGTTGACATACAGTAACGTTGTCTTGTTGTTGTTCTCAGGTTGTGAGGATGTTTCCTCTGCATTATAGGGTGTTATCTTGACATACAGTAACGTTGTCTTGTTGTTGTTCTCAGGTTGTGAGGATGTTTCCTCTGCATTATAGGGTGTTATGTTGACATACAGTAACGTTGTCTTGTTGTTGTTCTCAGGTTGTGAGGATGTTTCCTAAGCATTATAGGGTGTTATGTTGACATACAGTAACGTTGTCTTGTTGTTGTTCTCAGGTTGTGAGGATGTTTCCTAAGCATTATAGGGTGTTATGTTGACATACAGTAACGTTGTCTTGTTGTTGTTCTCAGGTTGTGAGGATGTTTCCTCTGCATTATAGGGTGTTATGTTGACATACAGTAACGTTGTCTTGTTGTTGTTCTCAGGTTGTGAGGATGTTTCCTCTGCATTATAGGGTGTTATGTTGACATACAGTAACGTTGTCTTGTTGTTGTTCTCAGGTTGTGAGGATGTTTCCTAAGCATTATAGGGTGTTATGTTGACATACAGTAACGTTGTCTTGTTGTTGTTCTCAGGTTGTGAGGATGTTTCCTAAGCATTATAGGGTGTTATGTTGACATACAGTAACGTTGTCTTGTTGTTGTTCTCAGGTTGTGAGGATGTTTCCTAAGCATTATAGGGTGTTATGTTGACATACAGTAACGTTGTCTTGTTGTTGTTCTCAGGTTGTGAGGATGTTTCCTCTGCATTATAGGGTGTTATGTTGACATACAGTAACGTTGTCTTGTTGTTGTTCTCAGGTTGTGAGGATGTTTCCTCTGCATTATAGGGTGTTATGTTGACATACAGTAACGTTGTCTTGTTGTTGTTCTCAGGTTGTGAGGATGTTTCCTAAGCATTATAGGGTGTTATGTTGACATACAGTAACGTTGTCTTGTTGTTGTTCTCAGGTTGTGAGGATGTTTCCTAAGCATTATAGGGTGTTATGTTGACATACAGTAACGTTGTCTTGTTGTTGTTCTCAGGTTGTGAGGATGTTTCCTCTGCATTATAGGGTGTTATGTTGACATACAGTAACGTTGTCTTGTTGTTGTTCTCAGGTTGTGAGGATGTTTCCTAAGCATTATAGGGTGTTATGTTGACATACAGTAACGTTGTCTTGTTGTTGTTCTCAGGTTGTGAGGATGTTTCCTAAGCATTATAGGGTGTTATGTTGACATACAGTAACGTTGTCTTGTTGTTGTTCTCAGGTTGTGAGGATGTTTCCTAAGCATTATAGGGTGTTATGTTGACATACAGTAACGTTGTCTTGTTGTTGTTCTCAGGTTGTGAGGATGTTTCCTAAGCATTATAGGGTGTTATGTTGACATACAGTAACGTTGTCTTGTTGTTGTTCTCAGGTTGTGAGGATGTTTCCTCTGCATTATAGGGTGTTATGTTGACATACAGTAACGTTGTCTTGTTGTTGTTCTCAGGTTGTGAGGATGTTTCCTCTGCATTATAGGGTGTTATGTTGACATACAGTAACGTTGTCTTGTTGTTGTTCTCAGGTTGTGAGGATGTTTCCTCTGCATTATAGGGTGTTATGTTGACATACAGTAACGTTGTCTTGTTGTTGTTCTCAGGTTGTGAGAACATGCTTTTGTTATGTTGCTATAACATTGCTGTAACATTATTGTGAGATTGTGGGAGTGTTTTTCCTATTAATTACGGCAGTAGGGTGGATGAGGTCAGAGCTCTCCACACCAGGCTCATTACCTAAAGGAGGATCAATGGAGTGGGAGAGGGGCATTTTTCTCTTTCTTTCACTATCGAATTTTCATTTATCCCCCCATCCATTTGTTTGGGACGCGTGAGGAGCACCATTGACGTCCAGGTGTGTGTGTGTGTGTGTGTGTGTGTGTGTGTGTGTGTGTGTGTGTGTGTGTGTGTGTGTGTGTGTGTGTGTGTGTGTGTGTGTGTGTGTGTGTGTGTGTGTGTGTGTGTGTGTGTGTGTGTGTGTGTGTGTGTGTGTGTGTGTGTGTGTGTGTGTGATCAGCCAGACCAAGGTTGTTAGACCAGGGAGGGAGGTACTGTATGCATGGAATTTAACAGGCCTGTATATCTGAAGAGGTAATACAACATCATTCAGGGCACAATTTTGAAATCTGACTTTTAAATTGCGTACAAACACATTACACATTCAGCTTTTAAGTGTTACCTTTACTGTTTGTTCTCTCCAGACCTCTATTCCTCTCTCTCTCTCTCTCTCTCTCTCTCTCTCTCTCTCTCTCTCTCTCTCTCTCTCTCTCTCGCTCTCTGTTCCCGGGAGGGCTCCTATTAACGACCTTTGGCCCAGGGATACATACGGTTAATCAGTCCTAAAGGAAGTAATCCATTATGTGAACCCCCAGACTTCTCACCGGCATGGCACCTCCCGGTTACCCCAGGTTACCCCTCCCTCTGGCTGCCCCGGGGCATTCAGGGAGGAGGGTCTCATGAGAGTGGGAGTGGAAAGTCATAAATGGGGAGAAATGAAGGATAAAGGTAGAGTTTGATTATAGGGTAACAGGGGGTGAGAAGGTCCTTTGAGAGAGGGAAGAAGAGAAAGAGGGAAGAAAAGAAGGATGAAGGCAGGAGGTAGAGTGTGATTATGAGGTAACGAGGTTGAGAGGGTTCTCTGAGAGGGAGAATAAAGAAAGAAGGTAAAGAAGTAGAGGAGGGTGGAAGAGAGGGCTAACAAGACATCAGCCTGTGTGTGTTCTCCCAAGGCTGCAGCGCTGCGTCACTGCCAGATGTTTTTGGTCCCTCTCTGAATATTTCACACATCCGCCTCATGCTCTCTCCCAGAGTGGAAAAAGGAACCATAATAAATTGATCTGCACCTCTGCGCTCTACTTCTCTCCTCCTCCCTCTCCTCCTCTTCACTCCATCCATCTCTTTCCTTCTCCTCTTTCTCGCTCCTTTTCTTTATTTAATCCAGTGCCTGTCCTGTGCTATGCTGTGCTGTGATGTGAGGCGCAGCCCCCTTGTGCGGTAATGGCTCTGAAAGATGCATGTGATGTAATCCAAACAGACTCCCACTCTCACGGTGTCAGGGATGCCGTCCTCCAACCCCCTGTGGACACAGGGCTTAGCCCCCTCCCTTCCCCCTGGCCACTCCCATCCCCCTGGCCACTCCCTTCCCCCTGGCCACTCCCATCCCCCTGGCCACTCCCATCCCCCTGGCCACTCCCTTCCCCTCCCCCTGGCCACTCCCTTCCCCTGAACCCTCCCTTCCGCTTCCCTCTGCACTCACCTTTTATCACTCCGGTACCTGAAACGCCCCGTAATTCAATTTGTGATGATTGTACATCAGCTAAAAAAAGTCAGCCAAAACTTTAAACCAGTGTAAGTAAAAGTAAAAACGAATGTAAATAAGTTAGAAATTGGGCTACTAATGCACATGATGCCTCAAACACGTATCATAAAAGTAATGATGTTTTTGTTTGGTTAGCTTTTGGAAACAGTACTGTAGCTAGCGGATACAACTTTCTCTGACATCACACTTATACCTTGTAATTTTGGATTTACCTGATATGGTCGGATGGCTAGCAGTCGATGTCTGCAGATGCGTTGTCTTCTGGCCAAGATATGAAATGCAATCATAATTGACTGTAACGCATATAAAGCACACACAACAGCTAGCGGTGGTTCCATGATGACTGAAAACACGACAGTGGGACGAACGAGTGACAAATTTCCAGGCAAGAGCGGTCCATTTAAAATTCATGAATTTTTCCCTCACCCCTTGCCCTGCGAGTGTCAACTCATCAGACGTCATGATACGTCATCAGAAGTGTCCACTTCATTTGAGGGCTGAGGGGAGTCTTTTAAGTGTTTGGAATGCAGCCAGAGAGAGAAGAAAGCCCTTGTTGAACTATTTTAGTTTCTGTTTTTCTCTTCACATCTTTGTTTTCCTTCAGCCTTACAGCATGGCCGCATTAGAACCTAGTTGATTCCAACCCGTCTCTGTCTGAGTTGTGAATAGGGCTTAACTTTAACTCTGGTCACTTTCATATTCGAATAGCGTATTCCCAATGTGTTTGTGACCAAGACCAACTAAAGATGAATACCAATTCCCTGTTTTACCCTAAATGGACGATAAAGCTTTTGAACTTGAACTTTGAACTCTGGTGCACCACGGGGGAGCCACCAGATGTTTCAGTAGATCAAAGGCTGTTGAGCAACGGTGAACTTTTGTACCTGTAGATATCAGTGCTCAGAGCCCTCCCTCTGACTGAACCTCATCTCGGTAGCTGTCAGTAATTCTCCCTGAGCCGACAGTGATGAGGAACAGTGACGAGGAACAGTGATGAGGAACAGTGATGAGGAACAGTGATGAGGAACAGTGATGAGGAACAGTGATGAGGAACAGTGACGAGGAACAGTGACGAGGAACAGTGACGAGGAACAGTGATGAGGAACAGTGATGAACTGAATGTGTGCAGTGTGTTTCTAAGCTGTAAGTCATTACTGATAGACCCACAGTACAATGCCTCTGTCACATTGCTTCGTTACCATGCCCCATACTATAATAAGACAGGGAGGATGAGAGGAAGATATGGAGAAAGGGAGGGATCAAAGAAGGAGAATCAGAGAATGAAAAGGAAAAATACCAATGAGAGAGAATCAGTGATTTGATGTGCAGTTAGAACTGTTGAAATAACAGGTCAACAACAGCCAGAACTCTAAGGAGAGAAATGTACACCTTTTAATCCTTCAGAGTACATACGAGTATCAACCACATAGCACGCCTCTCTTTTACACTGTCTGTTATCAGAGTACATACGTGTATCAACCACATAGCACGCCTCTCTTTTACACTGTCTGTTGTCAGAGTACATACGAGTATCAACCACATAGCACGCCTCTCTTTTACACTGTCTGTTGTCAGAGTACATACGTGTATCAACCACATAGCACGCCTCTCTTTTACACTGTCTGTTGTCAGAGTACATACGTGTATCAACAACATAGCACGCCTCTCTTTTACACTGTCTGTTATCAGAGTACATATGTGTATCAACCACATAGCACGTCTCTCTTTTACACTTTCTGTTGTCAGAGTACATACGTGTATCAACCACATAGCACGCCTCTCTTTTACACTGTCTGTTGTCAGAGTACATACGTGTATCAACCACATAGCACGCCTCTCTTTTACACTGTCTGTCATCAGAGTACATACGAGTATCAACCACATAGCATGCCTCTCTTTTACACTGTCTGTTATCAGAGTACATACGAGTATCAACCACATAGCACGCCTCTCTTTTACACTGTCTGTTATCAGAGTACATACGAGTATCAACCACATAGCATGCCTCTCTTTTACACTGTCTGTTATCAGAGTACATACGTGTATCAACCACATAGCACGCCTCTCTTTTACACTGTCTGTTATCAGAGTACATACGAGTATCAACCACATAGCACGCCTCTCTTTTACACTGTCTGTTATCAGAGTACATACGTGTATCAACCACATAGCACGCCTCTCTTTTACACTGTCTGTTGTCAGAGTACATACGTGTATCAACCACATAGCACGCCTCTCTTTTACACTGTCTGTTATCAGAGTACATACGTGTATCAACCACATAGCACGCCTCTCTTTTACACTGTCTGTTATCAGAGTACATACGAGTATCAACCACATAGCACGCCTCTCTTTTACACTGTCTGTTATCAGAGTACATACGTGTATCAACCACATAGCACGCCTCTCTTTTACACTGTCTTTTGTCAGAGTACATACGTGTATCAACCACATAGCACGCCTCTCTTTTACACTGTCTGTTGTCAGAGTACATACGTGTATCAGCCACATAGCACGCCTCTCTTTTACACTGTCTGTTATCAGAGTACATACGTGTATCAACCACATAGCACGCCTCTCTTTTACACTGTCTGTTGTCAGAGTACATACGTGTATCAGCCACATAGCACGCCTCTCTTTTACACTGTCTGTTATCAGAGTACATACGTGTATCAGCCACATAGCACGCCTCTCTTTTACACTGTCTGTTGTCAGAGTACATATGTGTATCAACCACATAGCACGCCTCTCTTTTACACTGTCTGTTATCAGAGTACATACGTGTATCAACCACATAGCACGCCTCTCTTTTACACTGTCTGTTGTCAGAGTACATACGAGTATCAACCACATAGCACGTCTCTCTTTTACACTGTCTGTTATCAGAGTACATACGTGTATCAACCACATAGCACGCCTCTCTTTTACACTGTCTGTTGTCAGAGTACATACGTGTATCAACAACATAGCACGCCTCTCTTTTACACTGTCTGTTATCAGAGTACATATGTGTATCAACCACATAGCACGTCTCTCTTTTACACTGTCTGTTGTCAGAGTACATACGTGTATCAACAACATAGCACGCCTCTCTTTTACACTGTCTGTTATCAGAGTACATATGTGTATCAACCACATAGCACGTCTCTCTTTTACACTGTCTGTTGTCAGAGTACATACGTGTATCAACCACATAGCACGCCTCTCTTTTACACTGTCTGTTGTCAGAGTACATACGAGTATCAACCACATAGCACGTCTCTCTTTTACACTGTCTGTTATCAGAGTACATACGTGTATCAACCACATAGCACGCCTCTCTTTTACACTGTCTGTTGTCAGAGTACATACGTGTATCAACAACATAGCACGCCTCTCTTTTACACTGTCTGTTATCAGAGTACATACGTGTATCAGACACATAGCACGCCTCTCTTTTACACTGTCTGTTATCAGAGTACATACGTGTATCAACAACATAGCACGCCTCTCTTTTACACTGTCTGTTATCAGAGTACATACGTGTATCAACCACATAGCACGCCTCTCTTTTACACTGTCTGTTATCAGAGTACATACGTGTATCAACCACATAGCACGCCTCTCTTTTACACTGTCTGTTGTCAGAGTACATACGTGTATCAACAACATAGCACGCCTCTCTTTTACACTGTCTGTTGTCAGAGTACATATGTGTATCAACCACATAGCACGCCTCTCTTTTACACTGTCTGTTGTCAGAGTACATACGTGTATCAACCACATAGCACGCCTCTATTTTACACTGTCTGCTGTCAGAGTACATACGTGTATCAACCACATAGCACGCCTCTCTTTTACACTGTCTGTTGTCAGAGTACATACGAGTATCAACCACATAGCACGCCTCTCTTTTACACTGTCTGTAATCAGAGTACATACGTGTATCAACCACATAGCACGCCTCTCTTTTACACTGTCTGTTATCAGAGTACATACGTTTATCAACCACATAGCACGCCTCTCTTTTACACTGTCTGTTATCAGAGTACATACGAGTATCAACCACATAGCACGCCTCTCTTTTACACTGTCTGTTATCAGAGTACATACGTGTATCAACCACATAGCACGCCTCTCTTTTACACTGTCTGTTATCAGAGTACATACGTGTATCAACCACATAGCACGCCTCTCTTTTACACTGTCTGTTATCAGAGTACATACGTGTATCAACCACATAGCACGCCTCTCTTTTACACTGTCTGTTGTCAGAGTACATACGAGTATCAACCACATAGCACGTCTCTCTTTTACACTGTCTGTTATCAGAGTACATACGTGTATCAACCACATAGCACGCCTCTCTTTTACACTGTCTGTTGTCAGAGTACATACGTGTATCAACAACATAGCACGCCTCTCTTTTACACTGTCTGATATCAGAGTACATATGTGTATCAACCACATAGCACGTCTCTCTTTTACACTGTCTGTTGTCAGAGTACATACGTGTATCAACAACATAGCACGCCTCTCTTTTACACTGTCTGTTATCAGAGTACATATGTGTATCAACCACATAGCACGCCTCTCTTTTACACTGTCTGTTGTCAGAGTACATACGAGTATCAACCACATAGCACGTCTCTCTTTTACACTGTCTGTTATCAGAGTACATACGTGTATCAACCACATAGCACGCCTCTCTTTTACACTGTCTGTTGTCAGAGTACATACGTGTATCAACAACATAGCACGCCTCTCTTTTACACTGTCTGTTATCAGAGTACATACGTGTATCAGACACATAGCACGCCTCTCTTTTACACTGTCTGTTATCAGAGTACATACGTGTATCAACAACATAGCACGCCTCTCTTTTACACTGTCTGTTATCAGAGTACATACGTGTATCAACCACATAGCACGCCTCTCTTTTACACTGTCTGTTATCAGAGTACATACGTGTATCAACCACATAGCACGCCTCTCTTTTACACTGTCTGTTGTCAGAGTACATACGTGTATCAACAACATAGCACGCCTCTCTTTTACACTGTCTGTTGTCAGAGTACATATGTGTATCAACCACATAGCACGCCTCTCTTTTACACTGTCTGTTGTCAGAGTACATACGTGTATCAACCACATAGCACGCCTCTATTTTACACTGTCTGCTGTCAGAGTACATACGTGTATCAACCACATAGCACGCCTCTCTTTTACACTGTCTGTTGTCAGAGTACATACGAGTATCAACCACATAGCACGCCTCTCTTTTACACTGTCTGTAATCAGAGTACATACGTGTATCAACCACATAGCACGCCTCTCTTTTACACTGTCTGTTATCAGAGTACATACGTTTATCAACCACATAGCACGCCTCTCTTTTACACTGTCTGTTGTCAGAGTACATACGTGTATCAACAACATATCACGCCTCTCTTTTACACTGTCTGTTGTCAGAGTACATATGTGTATCAACCACATAGCACGCCTCTCTTTTACACTGTCTGTTGTCAGAGTACATACGTGTATCAACCACATAGCACGCCTCTCTTTTACACTGTCTGTTGTCAGAGTACATACGTGTATCAACCACATAGCACGCCTCTCTTTTACACTGTCTGTCATCAGAGTACATACGAGTATCAACCACATAGCATGCCTCTCTTTTACACTGTCTGTTATCAGAGTACATACGAGTATCAACCACATAGCACGCCTCTCTTTTACACTGTCTGTTATCAGAGTACATACGAGTATCAACCACATAGCATGCCTCTCTTTTACACTGTCTGTTATCAGAGTACAAACGTGTATCAACCACATAGCACGCCTCTCTTTTACACTGTCTGCTGTCAGAGTACATACGAGTATCAACCACATAGCACGCCTCTCTTTTACACTGTTTGTTATCAGAGTACATACGTGTATCAACCACATAGCACGCCTCTCTTTTACACTGTCTGTTGTCAGAGTACATACGTGTATCAACCACATAGCACGCCTCTCTTTTACACTGTCTGTTGTCAGAGTACATACGTGTATCAGCCACATAGCACGCCTCTCTTTTACACTGTCTGTTATCAGAGTACATACGTGTATCAACCACATAGCACGCCTCTCTTTTACACTGTCTGTTGTCAGAGTACATACGTGTATCAGCCACATAGCACGCCTCTCTTTTACACTGTCTGTTATCAGAGTACATACGTGTATCAGCCACATAGCACGCCTCTCTTTTACACTGTCTGTTATCAGAGTACATATGTGTATCAACCACATAGCACGTCTCTCTTTTACACTGTCTGTTGTCAGAGTACATACGTGTATCAACCACATAGCACGCCTCTCTTTTACACTGTCTGTTGTCAGAGTACATACGAGTATCAACCACATAGCACGTCTCTCTTTTACACTGTCTGTTATCAGAGTACATACGTGTATCAACCACATAGCACGCCTCTCTTTTACACTGTCTGCTGTCAGAGTACATACGAGTATCAACCACATAGCACGCCTCTCTTTTACACTGTTTGTTATCAGAGTACATACGTGTATCAACCACATAGCACGCCTCTCTTTTACACTGTCTGTTGTCAGAGTACATACGTGTATCAACCACATAGCACGCCTCTCTTTTACACTGTCTGTTGTCAGAGTACATACGTGTATCAGCCACATAGCACGCCTCTCTTTTACACTGTCTGTTATCAGAGTACATACGTGTATCAACCACATAGCACGCCTCTCTTTTACACTGTCTGTTGTCAGAGTACATACGTGTATCAGCCACATAGCACGCCTCTCTTTTACACTGTCTGTTATCAGAGTACATACGTGTATCAGCCACATAGCACGCCTCTCTTTTACACTGTCTGTTATCAGAGTACATACGTGTATCAACCACATAGCACGTCTCTCTTTTACACTGTCTGTTGTCAGAGTACATACGTGTATCAACCACATAGCACGCCTCTCTTTTACACTGTCTGTTGTCAGAGTACATACGAGTATCAACCACATAGCACGTCTCTCTTTTACACTGTCTGTTATCAGAGTACATACGTGTATCAACCACATAGCACGCCTCTCTTTTACACTGTCTGTTGTCAGAGTACATACGTGTATCAGACACATAGCACGCCTCTCTTTTACACTGTCTGTTATCAGAGTACATACGTGTATCAACAACATAGCACGCCTCTCTTTTACACTGTCTGTTATCAGAGTACATACGTGTATCAACCACATAGCACGCCTCTCTTTTACACTGTCTGTTATCAGAGTACATACGTGTATCAACCACATAGCACGCCTCTCTTTTACACTGTCTGTTGTCAGAGTACATACGTGTATCAACAACATAGCACGCCTCTCTTTTACACTGTCTGTTGTCAGAGTACATATGTGTATCAACCACATAGCACGCCTCTCTTTTACACTGTCTGTTGTCAGAGTACATACGTGTATCAACCACATAGCACGCCTCTATTTTACACTGTCTGCTGTCAGAGTACATACGTGTATCAACCACATAGCACGCCTCTCTTTTACACTGTCTGTTGTCAGAGTACATACGAGTATCAACCACATAGCACGCCTCTCTTTTACACTGTCTGTAATCAGAGTACATACGTGTATCAACCACATAGCACGCCTCTCTTTTACACTGTCTGTTATCAGAGTACATACGTTTATCAACCACATAGCACGCCTCTCTTTTACACTGTCTGTTATCAGAGTACATACGAGTATCAACCACATAGCACGCCTCTCTTTTACACTGTCTGTTATCAGAGTACATACGTGTATCAACCACATAGCACGCCTCTCTTTTACACTGTCTGTTATCAGAGTACATACGTGTATCAACCACATAGCACGCCTCTCTTTTACACTGTCTGTTATCAGAGTACATACGTGTATCAACCACATAGCACGCCTCTCTTTTACACTGTCTGTTGTCAGAGTACATACGAGTATCAACCACATAGCACGTCTCTCTTTTACACTGTCTGTTATCAGAGTACATACGTGTATCAACCACATAGCACGCCTCTCTTTTACACTGTCTGTTGTCAGAGTACATACGTGTATCAACAACATAGCACGCCTCTCTTTTACACTGTCTGTTATCAGAGTACATATGTGTATCAACCACATAGCACGTCTCTCTTTTACACTGTCTGTTGTCAGAGTACATACGTGTATCAACAACATAGCACGCCTCTCTTTTACACTGTCTGTTATCAGAGTACATATGTGTATCAACCACATAGCACGCCTCTCTTTTACACTGTCTGTTGTCAGAGTACATACGAGTATCAACCACATAGCACGTCTCTCTTTTACACTGTCTGTTATCAGAGTACATACGTGTATCAACCACATAGCACGCCTCTCTTTTACACTGTCTGTTGTCAGAGTACATACGTGTATCAACCACATAGCACGCCTCTCTTTTACACTGTCTGTTATCAGAGTACATACGTGTATCAGACACATAGCACGCCTCTCTTTTACACTGTCTGTTATCAGAGTACATACGTGTATCAACAACATAGCACGCCTCTCTTTTACACTGTCTGTTATCAGAGTACATACGTGTATCAACCACATAGCACGCCTCTCTTTTACACTGTCTGTTATCAGAGTACATACGTGTATCAACCACATAGCACGCCTCTCTTTTACACTGTCTGTTGTCAGAGTACATACGTGTATCAACAACATAGCACGCCTCTCTTTTACACTGTCTGTTGTCAGAGTACATATGTGCATCAACCACATAGCACGCCTCTCTTTTACACTGTCTGTTGTCAGAGTACATACGTGTATCAACCACATAGCACGCCTCTATTTTACACTGTCTGCTGTCAGAGTACATACGTGTATCAACCACATAGCACGCCTCTCTTTTACACTGTCTGTTGTCAGAGTACATACGAGTATCAACCACATAGCACGCCTCTCTTTTACACTGTCTGTAATCAGAGTACATACGTGTATCAACCACATAGCACGCCTCTCTTTTACACTGTCTGTTATCAGAGTACATACGTTTATCAACCACATAGCACGCCTCTCTTTTACACTGTCTGTTGTCAGAGTACATACGTGTATCAACAACATATCACGCCTCTCTTTTACACTGTCTGTTGTCAGAGTACATATGTGTATCAACCACATAGCACGCCTCTCTTTTACACTGTCTGTTGTCAGAGTACATACGTGTATCAACCACATAGCACGCCTCTCTTTTACACTGTCTGTTGTCAGAGTACATATGTGTATCAACCACATAGCACGCCTCTCTTTTACACTGTCTGTTGTCAGAGTACATACGTGTATCAACCACATAGCACGCCTCTATTTTACACTGTCTGCTGTCAGAGTACATACGTGTATCAACCACATAGCACGCCTCTCTTTTACACTGTCTGTTGTCAGAGTACATACGAGTATCAACCACATAGCACGCCTCTCTTTTACACTGTCTGTAATCAGAGTACATACGTGTATCAACCACATAGCACGCCTCTCTTTTACACTGTCTGTTATCAGAGTACATACGTTTATCAACCACATAGCACGCCTCTCTTTTACACTGTCTGTTGTCAGAGTACATACGTGTATCAACAACATATCACGCCTCTCTTTTACACTGTCTGTTGTCAGAGTACATATGTGTATCAACCACATAGCACGCCTCTCTTTTACACTGTCTGTTGTCAGAGTACATACGTGTATCAACCACATAGCACGCCTCTCTTTTACACTGTCTGTTGTCAGAGTACATACGTGTATCAACCACATAGCACGCCTCTCTTTTACACTGTCTGTCATCAGAGTACATACGAGTATCAACCACATAGCATGCCTCTCTTTTACACTGTCTGTTATCAGAGTACATACGAGTATCAACCACATAGCACGCCTCTCTTTTACACTGTCTGTTATCAGAGTACATACGAGTATCAACCACATAGCATGCCTCTCTTTTACACTGTCTGTTATCAGAGTACATACGTGTATCAACCACATAGCACGCCTCTCTTTTACACTGTCTGCTGTCAGAGTACATACGAGTATCAACCACATAGCACGCCTCTCTTTTACACTGTTTGTTATCAGAGTACATACGTGTATCAACCACATAGCACGCCTCTCTTTTACACTGTCTGTTGTCAGAGTACATACGTGTATCAACCACATAGCACGCCTCTCTTTTACACTGTCTGTTGTCAGAGTACATACGTGTATCAGCCACATAGCACGCCTCTCTTTTACACTGTCTGTTATCAGAGTACATACGTGTATCAACCACATAGCACGCCTCTCTTTTACACTGTCTGTTGTCAGAGTACATACGTGTATCAGCCACATAGCACGCCTCTCTTTTACACTGTCTGTTATCAGAGTACATACGTGTATCAGCCACATAGCACGCCTCTCTTTTACACTGTCTGTTGTCAGAGTACATACGTGTATCAACCACATAGCACGCCTCTCTTTTACACTGTCTGTTATCAGAGTACATACGTGTATCAACCACATAGCACGCCTCTCTTTTACACTGTCTGTTATCAGAGTACATACGTGTATCAACCACATAGCACGCCTCTCTTTTACACTGTCTGTTATCAGAGTACATACGTGTATCAACCACATAGCACGCCTCTCTTTTACACTGTCTGTTATCAGAGTACATACGTGTATCAACCACATAGCACGCCTCTCTTTTACACTGTCTGTTGTCAGAGTACATACGAGTATCAACCACATAGCACGTCTCTCTTTTACACTGTCTGTTATCAGAGTACATACGTGTATCAACCACATAGCACGCCTCTCTTTTACACTGTCTGTTGTCAGAGTACATACGTGTATCAACAACATAGCACGCCTCTCTTTTACACTGTCTGTTATCAGAGTACATATGTGTATCAACCACATAGCACGTCTCTCTTTTACACTGTCTGTTGTCAGAGTACATACGTGTATCAACCACATAGCACGCCTCTCTTTTACACTGTCTGTTGTCAGAGTACATACGAGTATCAACCACATAGCACGTCTCTCTTTTACACTGTCTGTTATCAGAGTACATACGTGTATCAACCACATAGCACGCCTCTCTTTTACACTGTCTGTTGTCAGAGTACATACGTGTATCAACAACATAGCACGCCTCTCTTTTACACTGTCTGTTATCAGAGTACATACGTGTATCAGACACATAGCACGCCTCTCTTTTACACTGTCTGTTATCAGAGTACATACGTGTATCAACAACATAGCACGCCTCTCTTTTACACTGTCTGTTATCAGAGTACATACGTGTATCAACCACATAGCACGCCTCTCTTTTACACTGTCTGTTATCAGAGTACATATGTGTATCAACCACATAGCACGCCTCTCTTTTACACTGTCTGTTGTCAGAGTACATACGTGTATCAACAACATAGCACGCCTCTCTTTTACACTGTCTGTTGTCAGAGTACATATGTGTATCAACCACATAGCACGCCTCTCTTTTACACTGTCTGTTGTCAGAGTACATACGTGTATCAACCACATAGCACGCCTCTATTTTACACTGTCTGCTGTCAGAGTACATACGTGTATCAACCACATAGCACGCCTCTCTTTTACACTGTCTGTTGTCAGAGTACATACGAGTATCAACCACATAGCACGCCTCTCTTTTACACTGTCTGTAATCAGAGTACATACGTGTATCAACCACATAGCACGCCTCTCTTTTACACTGTCTGTTATCAGAGTACATACGTTTATCAACCACATAGCACGCCTCTCTTTTACACTGTCTGTTATCAGAGTACATACGAGTATCAACCACATAGCACGCCTCTCTTTTACACTGTCTGTTATCAGAGTACATACGTGTATCAACCACATAGCACGCCTCTCTTTTACACTGTCTGTTATCAGAGTACATACGTGTATCAACCACATAGCACGCCTCTCTTTTACACTGTCTGTTATCAGAGTACATACGTGTATCAACCACATAGCACGCCTCTCTTTTACACTGTCTGTTGTCAGAGTACATACGAGTATCAACCACATAGCACGTCTCTCTTTTACACTGTCTGTTATCAGAGTACATACGTGTATCAACCACATAGCACGCCTCTCTTTTACACTGTCTGTTGTCAGAGTACATATGTGTATCAACAACATAGCACGCCTCTCTTTTACACTGTCTGTTATCAGAGTACATACGTGTATCAACCACATAGCACGCCTCTCTTTTACACTGTCTGTTATCAGAGTACATACGTGTATCAACCACATAGCACGCCTCTCTTTTACACTGTCTGTTATCAGAGTACATACGTGTATCAACCACATAGCACGCCTCTCTTTTACACTGTCTGTTGTCAGAGTACATACGAGTATCAACCACATAGCACGTCTCTCTTTTACACTGTCTGTTATCAGAGTACATACGTGTATCAACCACATAGCACGCCTCTCTTTTACACTGTCTGTTGTCAGAGTACATACGTGTATCAACAACATAGCACGCCTCTCTTTTACACTGTCTGATATCAGAGTACATATGTGTATCAACCACATAGCACGTCTCTCTTTTACACTGTCTGTTGTCAGAGTACATACGTGTATCAACCACATAGCACGCCTCTCTTTTACACTGTCTGTTGTCAGAGTACATACGTGTATCAACAACATAGCACGCCTCTCTTTTACACTGTCTGTTGTCAGAGTACATATGTGTATCAACCACATAGCACGCCTCTCTTTTACACTGTCTGTTGTCAGAGTACATACGTGTATCAACCACATAGCACGCCTCTATTTTACACTGTCTGCTGTCAGAGTACATACGTGTATCAACCACATAGCACGCCTCTCTTTTACACTGTCTGTTGTCAGAGTACATACGAGTATCAACCACATAGCACGCCTCTCTTTTACACTGTCTGTAATCAGAGTACATACGTGTATCAACCACATAGCACGCCTCTCTTTTACACTGTCTGTTATCAGAGTACATACGTTTATCAACCACATAGCACGCCTCTCTTTTACACTGTCTGTTATCAGAGTACATACGAGTATCAACCACATAGCACGCCTCTCTTTTACACTGTCTGTTATCAGAGTACATACGTGTATCAACCACATAGCACGCCTCTCTTTTACACTGTCTGTTATCAGAGTACATACGTGTATCAACCACATAGCACGCCTCTCTTTTACACTGTCTGTTATCAGAGTACATACGTGTATCAACCACATAGCACGCCTCTCTTTTACACTGTCTGTTGTCAGAGTACATACGAGTATCAACCACATAGCACGTCTCTCTTTTACACTGTCTGTTATCAGAGTACATACGTGTATCAACCACATAGCACGCCTCTCTTTTACACTGTCTGTTGTCAGAGTACATACGTGTATCAACAACATAGCACGCCTCTCTTTTACACTGTCTGTTATCAGAGTACATATGTGTATCAACCACATAGCACGTCTCTCTTTTACACTGTCTGTTGTCAGAGTACATACGTGTATCAACAACATAGCACGCCTCTCTTTTACACTGTCTGTTATCAGAGTACATATGTGTATCAACCACATAGCACGCCTCTCTTTTACACTGTCTGTTGTCAGAGTACATACGAGTATCAACCACATAGCACGTCTCTCTTTTACACTGTCTGTTATCAGAGTACATACGTGTATCAACCACATAGCACGCCTCTCTTTTACACTGTCTGTTGTCAGAGTACATACGTGTATCAACAACATAGCACGCCTCTCTTTTACACTGTCTGTTATCAGAGTACATACGTGTATCAGACACATAGCACGCCTCTCTTTTACACTGTCTGTTATCAGAGTACATACGTGTATCAACAACATAGCACGCCTCTCTTTTACACTGTCTGTTATCAGAGTACATACGTGTATCAACCACATAGCACACCTCTCTTTTACACTGTCTGTTATCAGAGTACATACGTGTATCAACCACATAGCACGCCTCTCTTTTACACTGTCTGTTGTCAGAGTACATACGTGTATCAACAACATAGCACGCCTCTCTTTTACACTGTCTGTTGTCAGAGTACATATGTGTATCAACCACATAGCACGCCTCTCTTTTACACTGTCTGTTGTCAGAGTACATACGTGTATCAACCACATAGCACGCCTCTATTTTACACTGTCTGCTGTCAGAGTACATACGTGTATCAACCACATAGCACGCCTCTCTTTTACACTGTCTGTTGTCAGAGTACATACGAGTATCAACCACATAGCACGCCTCTCTTTTACACTGTCTGTAATCAGAGTACATACGTTTATCAACCACATAGCACGCCTCTCTTTTACACTGTCTGTTGTCAGAGTACATACGTGTATCAACAACATATCACGCCTCTCTTTTACACTGTCTGTTGTCAGAGTACATATGTGTATCAACCACATAGCACGCCTCTCTTTTACACTGTCTGTTGTCAGAGTACATACGTGTATCAACCACATAGCACGCCTCTCTTTTACACTGTCTGTTGTCAGAGTACATACGTGTATCAACCACATAGCACGCCTCTCTTTTACACTGTCTGTCATCAGAGTACATACGAGTATCAACCACATAGCATGCCTCTCTTTTACACTGTCTGTTATCAGAGTACATACGAGTATCAACCACATAGCACGCCTCTCTTTTACACTGTCTGTTATCAGAGTACATACGAGTATCAACCACATAGCATGCCTCTCTTTTACACTGTCTGTTATCAGAGTACATACGTGTATCAACCACATAGCACGCCTCTCTTTTACACTGTCTGCTGTCAGAGTACATACGAGTATCAACCACATAGCACGCCTCTCTTTTACACTGTTTGTTATCAGAGTACATACGTGTATCAACCACATAGCACGCCTCTCTTTTACACTGTCTGTTGTCAGAGTACATACGTGTATCAACCACATAGCACGCCTCTCTTTTACACTGTCTGTTGTCAGAGTACATACGTGTATCAGCCACATAGCACGCCTCTCTTTTACACTGTCTGTTATCAGAGTACATACGTGTATCAACCACATAGCACGCCTCTCTTTTACACTGTCTGTTGTCAGAGTACATACGTGTATCAGCCACATAGCACGCCTCTCTTTTACACTGTCTGTTATCAGAGTACATACGTGTATCAGCCACATAGCACGCCTCTCTTTTACACTGTCTGTTGTCAGAGTACATACGTGTATCAACCACATAGCACGCCTCTCTTTTACACTGTCTGTTATCAGAGTACATACGTGTATCAACCACATAGCACGCCTCTCTTTTACACTGTCTGTTATCAGAGTACATACGTGTATCAACCACATAGCACGCCTCTCTTTTACACTGTCTGTTATCAGAGTACATACGTGTATCAACCACATAGCACGCCTCTCTTTTACACTGTCTGTTATCAGAGTACATACGTGTATCAACCACATAGCACGCCTCTCTTTTACACTGTCTGTTGTCAGAGTACATACGAGTATCAACCACATAGCACGTCTCTCTTTTACACTGTCTGTTATCAGAGTACATACGTGTATCAACCACATAGCACGCCTCTCTTTTACACTGTCTGTCATCAGAGTACATACGAGTATCAACCACATAGCATGCCTCTCTTTTACACTGTCTGTTATCAGAGTACATACGAGTATCAACCACATAGCACGCCTCTCTTTTACACTGTCTGTTATCAGAGTACATACGAGTATCAACCACATAGCATGCCTCTCTTTTACACTGTCTGTTATCAGAGTACATACGTGTATCAACCACATAGCACGCCTCTCTTTTACACTGTCTGCTGTCAGAGTACATACGAGTATCAACCACATAGCACGCCTCTCTTTTACACTGTTTGTTATCAGAGTACATACGTGTATCAACCACATAGCACGCCTCTCTTTTACACTGTCTGTTGTCAGAGTACATACGTGTATCAACCACATAGCACGCCTCTCTTTTACACTGTCTGTTGTCAGAGTACATACGTGTATCAGCCACATAGCACGCCTCTCTTTTACACTGTCTGTTATCAGAGTACATACGTGTATCAACCACATAGCACGCCTCTCTTTTACACTGTCTGTTGTCAGAGTACATACGTGTATCAGCCACATAGCACGCCTCTCTTTTACACTGTCTGTTATCAGAGTACATACGTGTATCAGCCACATAGCACGCCTCTCTTTTACACTGTCTGTTGTCAGAGTACATACGTGTATCAACCACATAGCACGCCTCTCTTTTACACTGTCTGTTATCAGAGTACATACGTGTATCAACCACATAGCACGCCTCTCTTTTACACTGTCTGTTATCAGAGTACATACGTGTATCAACCACATAGCACGCCTCTCTTTTACACTGTCTGTTATCAGAGTACATACGTGTATCAACCACATAGCACGCCTCTCTTTTACACTGTCTGTTATCAGAGTACATACGTGTATCAACCACATAGCACGCCTCTCTTTTACACTGTCTGTTGTCAGAGTACATACGAGTATCAACCACATAGCACGTCTCTCTTTTACACTGTCTGTTATCAGAGTACATACGTGTATCAACCACATAGCACGCCTCTCTTTTACACTGTCTGTTGTCAGAGTACATACGTGTATCAACAACATAGCACGCCTCTCTTTTACACTGTCTGTTATCAGAGTACATATGTGTATCAACCACATAGCACGTCTCTCTTTTACACTGTCTGTTGTCAGAGTACATACGTGTATCAACCATATAGCACGCCTCTCTTTTACACTGTCTGTTGTCAGAGTACATACGAGTATCAACCACATAGCACGTCTCTCTTTTACACTGTCTGTTATCAGAGTACATACGTGTATCAACCACATAGCACGCCTCTCTTTTACACTGTCTGTTGTCAGAGTACATACGTGTATCAACAACATAGCACGCCTCTCTTTTACACTGTCTGTTATCAGAGTACATACGTGTATCAGACACATAGCACGCCTCTCTTTTACACTGTCTGTTATCAGAGTACATACGTGTATCAACAACATAGCACGCCTCTCTTTTACACTGTCTGTTATCAGAGTACATACGTGTATCAACCACATAGCACGCCTCTCTTTTACACTGTCTGTTATCAGAGTACATACGTGTATCAACCACATAGCACGCCTCTCTTTTACACTGTCTGTTGTCAGAGTACATACGTGTATCAACAACATAGCACGCCTCTCTTTTACACTGTCTGTTGTCAGAGTACATATGTGTATCAACCACATAGCACGCCTCTCTTTTACACTGTCTGTTGTCAGAGTACATACGTGTATCAACCACATAGCACGCCTCTATTTTACACTGTCTGCTGTCAGAGTACATACGTGTATCAACCACATAGCACGCCTCTCTTTTACACTGTCTGTTGTCAGAGTACATACGAGTATCAACCACATAGCACGCCTCTCTTTTACACTGTCTGTAATCAGAGTACATACGTGTATCAACCACATAGCACGCCTCTCTTTTACACTGTCTGTTATCAGAGTACATACGTTTATCAACCACATAGCACGCCTCTCTTTTACACTGTCTGTTATCAGAGTACATACGAGTATCAACCACATAGCACGCCTCTCTTTTACACTGTCTGTTATCAGAGTACATACGTGTATCAACCACATAGCACGCCTCTCTTTTACACTGTCTGTTATCAGAGTACATACGTGTATCAACCACATAGCACGCCTCTCTTTTACACTGTCTGTTATCAGAGTACATACGTGTATCAACCACATAGCACGCCTCTCTTTTACACTGTCTGTTGTCAGAGTACATACGAGTATCAACCACATAGCACGTCTCTCTTTTACACTGTCTGTTATCAGAGTACATACGTGTATCAACCACATAGCACGCCTCTCTTTTACACTGTCTGTTGTCAGAGTACATATGTGTATCAACAACATAGCACGCCTCTCTTTTACACTGTCTGTTATCAGAGTACATACGTGTATCAACCACATAGCACGCCTCTCTTTTACACTGTCTGTTATCAGAGTACATACGTGTATCAACCACATAGCACGCCTCTCTTTTACACTGTCTGTTATCAGAGTACATACGTGTATCAACCACATAGCACGCCTCTCTTTTACACTGTCTGTTGTCAGAGTACATACGAGTATCAACCACATAGCACGTCTCTCTTTTACACTGTCTGTTATCAGAGTACATACGTGTATCAACCACATAGCACGCCTCTCTTTTACACTGTCTGTTGTCAGAGTACATACGTGTATCAACAACATAGCACGCCTCTCTTTTACACTGTCTGATATCAGAGTACATATGTGTATCAACCACATAGCACGTCTCTCTTTTACACTGTCTGTTGTCAGAGTACATACGTGTATCAACCACATAGCACGCCTCTCTTTTACACTGTCTGTTGTCAGAGTACATACGTGTATCAACCACATAGCACGCCTCTCTTTTACACTGTCTGTCATCAGAGTACATACGAGTATCAACCACATAGCATGCCTCTCTTTTACACTGTCTGTTATCAGAGTACATACGAGTATCAACCACATAGCACGCCTCTCTTTTACACTGTCTGTTATCAGAGTACATACGAGTATCAACCACATAGCACGCCTCTCTTTTACACTGTCTGTTATCAGAGTACATACGTGTATCAACCACATAGCACGCCTCTCTTTTACACTGTCTGTTGTCAGAGTACATACGTGTATCAACCACATAGCACGCCTCTCTTTTACACTGTCTGTTGTCAGAGTACATACGTGTATCAGACACATAGCACGCCTCTCTTTTACACTGTCTGTTATCAGAGTACATACGTGTATCAACCACATAGCACGCCTCTCTTTTACACTGTCTGTTGTCAGAGTACATATGTGTATCAACCACATAGCACGCCTCTCTTTTACACTGTCTGTTGTCAGAGTACATACGTGTATCAGCCACATAGCACGCCTCTCTTTTACACTGTCTGTTATCAGAGTACATATGTGTATCAGCCACATAGCACGCCTCTCTTTTACACTGTCTGTCATCAGAGTACATACGTGTATCAACCACATAGCACGCCTTTCTTTTACACTGTCTGTTGTCAGAGTACATACGTGTATCAACCACATAGCACGCCTCTCTTTTACACTGTCTGTTGTCAGAGTACATATGTGTATCAACCACATAGCACGCCTCTCTTTTACACTGTCTGTTGTCAGAGTACATACGTGTATCAGCCACATAGCACGCCTCTCTTTTACACTGTTTGTTATCAGAGTACATACGTGTATCAGCCACATAGCACGCCTCTCTTTTACACTGTCTGTCATCAGAGTACATACGTGTATCAACCACATAGCACGCCTTTCTTTTACACTGTCTGTTGTCAGAGTACATACGTGTATCAACCACATAGCACGCCTCTCTTTTACACTGTCTGTTGTCAGAGTACATACGTGTATCAGCCACATAGCACGCCTCTCTTTTACACTGTCTGTTATCAGAGTACATACGTGTATCAACCACATAGCACGCCTCTCTTTTACACTGTCTGTTATCAGAGTACATACGTGTATCAACCACATAGCACGCCTCTCTTTTACACTGTCTGTTGTCAGAGTACATACGAGTATCAACCACATAGCACGCCTCTCTTTTACACTGTCTGTTATCAGAGTACATACGTGTATCAACCACATAGCACGCCTCTCTTTTACACTGTCTGTTGTCAGAGTACATACGAGTATCAACCACATAGCACGTCTCTCTTTTACACTGTCTGTTGTCAGAGTACATACGTGTATCAACCACATAGCACGCCTCTCTTTTACACTGTCTGTTGTCAGAGTACATACGTGTATCAGCCACATAGCACGCCTCTCTTTTACACTGTCTGTTATCAGAGTACATACGTGTATCAACCACATAGCACGCCTCTCTTTTACACTGTCTGTTATCAGAGTACATACGTGTATCAACCACATAGCACGCCTCTCTTTTACACTGTCTGTTGTCAGAGTACATATGAGTATCAACCACATAGCACGCCTCTCTTTTACACTGTCTGTTATCAGAGTACATACGTGTATCAACCACATAGCACGCCTCTCTTTTACACTGTCTGTTGTCAGAGTACATACGAGTATCAACCACATAGCACGTCTCTCTTTTACACTGTCTGTTGTTCATAATGCATTTGCTAACACAGAATTAGTCTCACAAACACATAGTTTAGCTATCTCGTTTTCTCCTTCCTCCCTTCAAATCAAATCAAATTGTATTAGTCACATGCGCCGAATACAACAGGTGTAGTAGACCTTACAGTGAAATGCTTACTTACGAGCCCCGAACCGACAATGCAGTTTAAAAAAATTACAGATAAGAATAAGAAATAAAAGTAACAAGTAATTAAAGAGCAGCAGTAAATTAACAATAGCAAGACTATATACAGTGGGGTACAGAGTCAATATGCGGGGGCACAGGTTAGTTGAGGTAATATGTACATGTAGGTAGAGTTATTAAAGTGACTATTCATAGATGATAACAACCGAGAGTAGCAGCGGTGTAAAAGAGGGAGTGGGGGGGGGGGGGGGGGCAATGCGAATAGTCTGGGTAGCCATTTGATTAGATGTTCAGGAATCTTATGGCTTGGGGGTAGAAGCTGTTTAGAAGCCTCTTAGACCTAGACTTGGCAGAGAGAACAGTCTATGACTAGAGTGGCAATTTTTAGGGCCTTCCTCTGACACCACCTGGTATAGAGGCCCTGGATGGCAGGGAGCTTGGCCCCAGTGATGTACTGGGCCGTTCGCACTACCCTCTGTAGTGCCTTGCGGTCGGAGGCCGATCCAGTTGCCATACCAGACAGTGATGCAACCAGTCAGGATGCTCTCAATGGTGCAGCTGTAGAACCTTTTGAGATTCTGAGAACCCATGCCAAAATGTTCAGTCTCCTGAGGGGGAATAGGTTTTGTCGTGCCCTCTTCACGTCTGTCTTGGTGTGCTTGGACCATGTTAGTTTGTTGGTGATGTGGACACCAAGGAACTTGAAGCTCTCAACCTGCTCCACTACAGCCCCGTTGAAGAGAATGGGGGCGTGCTCGGTCCTCTTTTTCCTGTAGTCCACAATCATCTCCTTTGTCTTGATCACGTTGAGGGAGAAGTTCTTGTCCTGGCACCACACGGCCAGGTCTCTGACCTCCTCCCTATAGGCTGTCTTGTCGTTGTCGGTGATCAGGCCTACCCCTGTAGTGTCATCGGCAAACTTAATGATGGTGTTGGAGTTGTGCCTGGCCGTGCAGTCATGAGTGAACAGGGAGTACCGGAGGGGACTGAGCACGCACCCATGAGGGGCCCCTGTGTTGAGGATCAGTGTGGCGGATGTGTTATTACCTACCCTTACCACCTGGGGGCGGCCCGTCAGGAAGTCCAGGATCCAGTTGCAGAGGGAGGTGTTTAGTCTCAGGGTCCTTAGCTTAGTGACGAGCTTTGAGGGCACTATGGTGTTCAACACTGAGCTGTAGTCAATGAATAGCATTCTCACATAGGTGTTCCTTTTGTCCAGGTGGGAAAGGGCAGTGTGGAGTGCAATAGAGATTGCATCATCTGTGGATCTGTTGGGGCGGTATGCAAATTGGAGTGGGTCTAGGGTTTCTGGGATAACGGTGTTGATGTGAGCCATGACCAACCTTTCAAAGCACTTCATGGCTACAGACTTGAGTGCTACGGGTCGGTAGTCATTTAGACAGGTTACCTTAGTGTTCTTGGACACAGGGACTATGGTGGTCTACTTAAAACATGTTGGTAATACAGACTCGGACAGGGAGAGGTTGAGAATGTCTTTGAAGACACCTGCCAGTTGGTCAGCTTGTTCCCCCTTCTTCTTCATGCTGTATTTGTAGATGTCTGTCAGGAAATCTAACTGTTCTGTTTTGCTCTTTTTCGAACTCTTGACTTTTATTGTTTTAACGTTTTGAACTTGATGTTCCAAAGCTGGAGTGGGCAGATGTGCATGTGTACGTACATGCGTCTGTGTGTGTTATCAGGTGGCGATTGTTTATTCGTTTTACTAAAATATAATTTTTTCTCAACAGTTATGTTGTTGGGAAAGGTAAATGCTCAGTTTATAATGCTTTTCTGCCAACAGTTGGTGGTGGTATTGTTAAGTGGTGTGACGACCCTCCCCCTCTGTCTGCCGTATTCTCTCTTTGTTCTTGTTTCCTTATTAGGATGCCGGTGGGCGGAGTTGGGAGGGTCGTCAGCTACATGGGAAACACCTGGGCCAGGGTGTGTCCCGGGGGTAAATAGACCTCTTCCACATTCATTGGGGAGACTCTCTCTATGCTGACACAGACTTTGGTTGTGGTGTTTTTGTGGCTATTTGGTTTGTTTGCGTTGGCACCTTTCAACACCCCTCATTATCACATTTATACACACGACCACTCACTTACACTACTGACTACTGACTACACACACACCATTGTTAATTGTATTTACTTTACTTCAGTTAATAAATATATTTTGTTATTCTTTATCTCCACGTTGTCTCCCTTTTTGTTACGGGCTTTGAGCCGGTTCGTGACAGTAGAAACACATTAAGTACGGTCTGGGATATGCGTGTAAGTGGCTCATGTTTACATTGGCCCAGTTCTTTTGCACAGCAGTAAATCTGTAATTATGATGGTGTAATCTAGCTGGATGACATGCACATGGTTTAAGGTTGGAAAATGGGGCCGGTGTTTGGGCTGTGGGTAAGTGGATGAGGTTGAGGTTGGGCTGGTGTTTGGGTTGGGGGTAGGTGGATGAGGTTTTAAGACATGGGGCTGGTGTTTGGTTTGGGGGTAGGTGGATGAGGTTGAGACATGGGGCTGGTGTTTGGGCTGGGGGTGGCTGGGGGTAGGTGGATGAGGTTGAGACATGGGGCTGGTGTTTGGGCTGGGGGTAGGTGGATGAGGTTGAGACATAGGGCTGGTGTTTGGGCTGGGGGTGGCTGGGGGTTGGTGGATGAGGTTGAGACATGGGGCTGGTGTTTGGGCTGGGGGTAGGTGGATGAGGTTGGGACATGGGGCTGGTGTTTGGGTTGGGGTTGGGGGTAGGTGGATGAGGTTGAGACATGGGGCTGGTGTTTGGGTTGGGGGTAGGTGGATGAGGTTGGGACATGGAGCTGGTGTTTGGGCTGGGGGTAGGTGGACGAGGTTGGGACATGGGGCCGGTGTTTGGGTTGGGGGTAGGTGGATGAGGTTGGGACATGGAGCTGGTGTTTGGGCTGGGGGTAGGTGGATGAGGTTGGGACATGGAGCTGGTGTCTGGGCTGGGGGTAGGTGGATGAGGTTGGGACATGGGGCTGGTGTTTGGGCTGGGGGTAGGTGGATGAGGTTGAGACATGGGACTGGTGTTTGGGCTGGGGGTAGGTGGATGAGGTTGACATGGGGCTGGGGGTGGGGGTGGCTGGGGGTAGGTGGATGAGGTTTTAAGACATGGGGCTGGTGTTTGGTTTGGGGGTAGGTGGATGAGGTTGAGACATGGGGCTGGTGTTTGGGCTGGGGGTGGCTGGGGGTTGGTGGATGAGGTTGAGACATGGGGCTGGTGTTTGGGCTGGGGGTAGGTGGATGAGGTTGGGACATGGGGCTGGTGTTTGGGCTGGGGGTAGGTGGATGAGGTTGGGACATGGGGCTGGTGTTTGGGTTGGGGGTAGGTGGATGAGGTTGGGACATGGAGCTGGTGTTTGGGCTGGGGGTAGGTGGATGAGGTTGAGACATAGGGCTGGTGTTTGGGCTGGGGGTGGCTGGGGGTTGGTGGATGAGGTTGAGACATGGGGCTGGTGTTTGGGCTGGGGGTAGGTGGATGAGGTTGGGACATGGGGCTGGTGTTTGGGCTGGGGGTAGGTGGATGAGGTTGGGACATGGGGCTGGTGTTTGGGTTGGGGGTAGGTGGATGAGGTTGGGACATGGAGCTGGTGTTTGGGCTGGGGGTAGGTGGATGAGGTTGGGACATGGAGCTGATGTCTGGGCTGGGGGTAGGTGGATGAGGTTGGGACATGGGGCTGGTGTTTGGGCTGGGGGTAGGTGGATGAGGTTGAGACATGGGACTGGTGTTTGGGATGGAGGTGGCTGGGGGTAGGTGGATGAGGTTGAGACATGGGGCTGGTGTTTGGGCTGGGGGTAGGTGGATGAGGTTGGGACATGGGGCTGGTGTTTGTGTTCGGGGTAGGTGGATGAGGTTGAGACATGGGGCTGGTGTTTGGGTTGGGGGTAGGTGGATGAGGTTGACATGGGGCTGGGGGTGGCCGGGGGTAGGTGGATGAGGTTTTAAGACATGGGGCTGGTGTTTGGTTTGGGGGTAGGTGGATGAGGTTGAGACATCGGGCTGGTGTTTGGGCTGGGGGTGGCTGGGGGTAGGTGGATGAGGTTGAGACATGGGGCTGGTGTTTGGGCTCGGGGTGGCTGGATGAGGTTGAGACATGGGGCTGGTGTTTGGGTTGGGGTTGGGTGGGTGAGGTTGAGACATGGGGCTGGTGTTTGGGCTGGGGGTAGGTGGATGAGGTGGGGACATGGGGGCTGGTGTTTGGGTTGGGGGTAGGTGGATGAGGTTGGGACATGGGGCTGGTGTTTGGGCTGGGGGTGGCTGGGGGTAAGTGGATGAGACTCTGGTTAATAGGGGTCTGGGAAGATGTTGCTCAGAGTCAACATGAAGCCACTAATCCTAAACATGAACACGCACACACACACACACAGACAGAGAGACAGAACATACACACAGGCAGGACACACACATGCGGGCAGGACACACACCCAGACAGGACACACACCCAGGCAGAACACACACCCAGACAGGACACACACCCAGACAGGACACACACCCAGGCAGAACACACACATCAGACAGGACACACACCCAGACAGGACACACACATCAGACAGGACACACACCCAGACAGGACACACACGTGCACACATGACACACATGCAGACAGGACACACACCCGAGGCAGGACACACACAACACGTGCAGCCATGACAAAAATATATACACTTTGCTAGGATACACATACAGAGATATAGTACACTCATTTACAAGTAAGCAACACTCAAACAAACGTACATATGAACACACAAGATGCACACACATGCCATTAATACACTCACACATACTACAGGATATTTGGGTCAAGGTGTGGGATTATGGCTGGCTCTGGCTCAGTGGATATCCTGCATTTGAGTTGCTGCTGCTTTTTACCAGATTAGATTTTGGCCTCTCATCTGCTAAGTGCTGGGCACTTAGCTTACGTAATGTTTACTGACTGTCTGAGAGTGGGTTAGCCAGACTGGGCTGCCTCCACTCCTCTTCTCTACTTACTCTCACCGTCTCTCCTCTCTCCTCTCTCCTCTCCGCTCTCCTGTATCCTGTCTCCTGTCTCCTGTCTCTCTCCTCTCTCTCCAGTCTACCCTGGTTAGTTTAGTAATGTCCCTCTCTTCCTCCTCTTTCATGACTTAGCTCACCTTTTAGAAACTTGTTTACATTTCCCGGTTCCCATTTCCCCATCTTTTCACTCTGACACTGACCTTTGACCTCTGTTAACGGAAGGGAGAGCCACATCCTGTCTCAACAGCCTGAGTCAACTCCTCCAGCCATTGAAACACACACACACACAAACACACACACACAGTGCCTCCTCCCTTCATTCCAACTTTTCCCTGACAGGCCATTTAAACCTCTCTGATAAACACTAATGATATCTCTCTCTCTCTCTGTAATAGATTAATCAATGCTACTCTATCGGCCTATCAGAGGGCTTTTCTGCCCGTAACTGATGTGGCAACGTCTCATCTCCGTGGTAACGATCGGCCTGCCTTTGCGTCGACCGCATTGATATAATGTTGTGATAGTGTTGGTGATGTTGTCATCGATTTCCCCCCCGCATGGCTGAGGAGAGGAGACAGTGGCAAGGGCAGAGGCAGTGTCTGAAGATGAGGGGGTGAAGGAGGGAAGAGGGAGGGAGGGAGGGAGGGAGATAGTAAGGGGAGAGAGTGGGATATGTGTACTATCTGTGTCAGTGGGAGCTTGATAATCAAGACTCACTCTACTGAACTGTCTACTGCAGAGAGAAGAGGAGAACAGAGCGAGAGAGAGAGAGAGAGAGAGAGAGAGAGAGAGAGAGAGAGAGAGAGAGAGAGAGAGAGAGAGAGAGAGAGAGAGAGAGAGAGAGAGAGAGAGAGAGAGAATACCTTTTTATGTGTATGTTTAGGGATTATATATCCAGAGCATCATGACATCAGGTAAACAAACACTAGATAACAATAAATGACTAACAAACCTCTAGAAGTTGTCCCCTCCTCTCCAGTTGCACCCCACTCTACAGTTGTCCCCTCCTCTCCA
The DNA here is from genome assembly GCF_045679555.1 of Salvelinus alpinus. NCBI lineage: Eukaryota > Metazoa > Chordata > Actinopteri > Salmoniformes > Salmonidae > Salvelinus > Salvelinus alpinus. The sequence goes on from NC_092106.1 coordinate 16,277,506, forward strand.
GTTGTCCCCCCCTCTCCAGTTGTCCTCTCCTCTCCAGTTTTTCCCTCCTCTCCAGTTGTCCCCTCCTCTCCAGTTGTCCTCTCCTCTCCAGTTGTCCCCTCCTCTCCAGTTGTCCCCTCCTCTCCAGTTGTCCCCTCCTCTCCAGTTGTCCCCTCCTCTCCAGTTGTCCCCCCCTCTCCAGTTGTCCTCTCCTCTCCAGTTTTTCCCTCCTCTCCAGTTGTCCTCTCCTCTCCAGTTGTCCCCTCCTCTCCAGTTGTTACCCCCTCTCTGAGGAAAATATATAGATGAGAGAGATTGTGTTAGTGTGTGACAGTCTCTCCACTCCATCGCCTCTCCAGCTCCTGACAGAGCCCTGACGATGGGGCTGCTGGGCTGAGGTGATAGATCCACCGGCAGAGTTATTGATTATCAACAGCCATCACAGCAATACCAGGATGATGCTGATGGTGATGATGATGATGATGGTGATGATGATGATGATGATGGTGAAGATGATGGTCCTAGAACTATGCTAGAGAGGCATTCGTGTTGCCTAAGGACACAGACACACAGGGAAAAATGAATCTGGAATAAAACTGTAAAATGTATTTGTTAACGATTTTAAGGAGGACATCCTTACAGTACACAAACTGCTAGTGCAATTACAGCGAGGGAGGAATATGTAAATGAGAGTATGTGTCAGAGAATATTTTCAACACCTTACAGGCATTGTGATAATGAGCTAACTGTCTTGTTGTTAAACTGCTTCAGTACTGGAAGTTAGAGAGCTGTGCTGTGGGTGGCCAATATAACCTTTGACCCTGTTTGTTTCTTGGTGAGTTTAGATGCGGTGTTGCAGCTTTAGAGGAGCCTCAGAGAGATCAAGATGCTATCGCTACAGAGGCAAACAACAGGGTTTTTTGTCCTTGTAGCGATTCTTGCTTGACGTTTTGTCTCAGAGTATCCCTATTATGTATCACCCTTTACTGTGTGGAAGAGAAATTCCCAAGATGTTTTTCCAGTGTATACATTCTATTATTCAGCTTCTGCAGTGAATAGTGATATATATTTTTATTCTGGCACAAACATGTGTGAATGCATGTTCTGTATGTGTCTTTGAGAGTGTGTATGCACAGGCCTCCTCTAATAAAAGTCCAACTAGTACACTGACAGAGACAAACTCAGGAATCAATCTGTGCATGCTGAGCGCTCTTCCTCCCCTCTCTCTTCCCTCTCTCTTCCCTCTGCCTCCCCTCTTCCTCCGCTCTCTCTTCCCTCTCTCTTCCCTCTGCCTCCCCTCTTCCTCCCCTCTCTCTTCCCTCTCTCTTCCCTCTGCCTCCCCTCTGCCTCCCCTCTTCCTCCCCTCTCTCTTCCCTCTCTCTTCCCTCTGCCTCCCCTCTGCCTCCCCTCTTCCTCCGCTCTCTCTTCCCTCTGCCTCCCCTCTTCCTCCCCTCTCTCTCCCCTTTTCCTCCCCTCTCTCTTCCCTCTTTCATCCCACAGGAAACTGGAGCAAGAAAAGGTTGGTTTATTCCCTCCTTCTCCTCTGCACCCCCCCAGACAGCCCTGCAGTATTCCACACCCCTGACACACACACACACACACACACTCCTCTGATTTTAAACAGCTCTAATATGTGGGGCGTGAATCTTTTGCACATGTTCAATATCACACCGCAGGGCCCCACAACACAGACATCAACACTAATGTTGGAGAGAGGAACAGAGACCGAGAGAGAGAGGGAGCGAGTGAGGGAGGGAGGTTGGAAGGATGTGAGGAAGGATGGCACAGAATCATAAACACACAGTTAACCTATTACCCTCCTTTTCCCTACGTACAGTGTGGATCCTCCTACAGCCCCTGTAAGAGACATACCCATCCCCCCTCCGTAGTGGGCTCTATGCTCCCCGTATGCTTCAAATAACACCCCCCACATGCATTTACATTTACATTTAAGTCATTTAGCAGACGCTCTTATCCAGAGCGACTTACAAATTGGAAAGTTCATACATATTCATCCTGGTCCCCCCGTGGGGAATGAACCCACAACCCTGGCGTTGCAAGCGCCATGCTCTACCAACTGAGCCACACATGCAGCTACTGGAAATGAATCCTTAACAGAAACACGCACGAAACACACAAACACACACTCACTGGAGGGAACAGAATGTGAGTACATTACCCTATAGCAGACAGTTAGGCCTATTTCTCTAGACACAGACTGGAGATGTGTGCTAATATTTGACATGTTATCCATTGATCTATGAGTGTTTATTGAGGCGCTTCAGATTAAGTGCAGAGCCTCAGGACACAGTGGCACTGAGCAGAATGGGATTAGCATCAGCGCTAGGCTAGTTTAGACTGCTGGTTCCGGATCAGTGTGCTGCTGTGGTTGGCTACTACGTTTGGATAGTTCTGCTATTTAGTCATTTTCTCCATTTAGTGTTAGTGATATAGCTAGGTCTCTTTACGTGTCTCCAGTAATGAGTTATGCCAAGAAATGACATAGAGGTTTTCATAGTGTATTGCTTGTTTCACCATTAACATGTGTATCATTAGCATTACAGGCTCATTTAAACATGGAAGGTTATACGGTGAAGTGAACTCATTCCAATACAGACTAACAGGAGGCCGATATGGTAGAAATACGAGATGGTTGGCCAGTTGGAGACAGGTTGTAGACCCTATGGAATCTCATCATGTTGATGATGATCCATGGTGAGATGAACTCTCACTCCCACCTTCTCTCTCTCTCTCTCTCTTTCTGCACTCCCCTGACATAGTCGGGGGGCTATTTCTTAACTACAGTGCTTTCAGAAAGTATTCATACCCCTTGACTTATTCCACATTTCAACAATCTACCCACGATAGCGCATAATGACAAAGTGAAAACATGTTTTTAGAAATGTTTGCAAATTTATTGAAAATGAAATACAGAAATACAGTATCTAATTTACATAAGCATTCAAGCCCCTGAGTCAATACATTTTAGAATCACCTTTGGCAACGAATACAGCTGTGAGTCTTTCTGGGTAAGTCTCTAAGAGCTTTGCACACCTGGATTGTACAATATATGCCCATTATAAATCTAACTCTGTCGAATTGGTTCTTGATCATTGCTAGATAACCGTTTTCAGGTCTTGCTATAGATTTTCAAGTAGATTTAATTCAAAACTGTAACTCGGCAACTCAGGAACATTCCCTGTCTTCTTGGTAAGCAACTCCAGTGTAGATTTGGCCTTGTGTTTTAGGTTATTGTCTTGCTGTTAAGTGAATTCATCTCCCAGTGTCTGGTGGAAAGCAAACAACCAGGTTATCCTCTAGGATTTTGCATGTGCTTAGCTCCATTCCGTTTCTTTTTTATTCTGAAAAACTCCCCAGTCCTTAATGATTACAAGCATACCCATAACATGATGCAGCCACCACTATGCTTGAAAATATGGAGAGCGGTACTGAGTAATGTGTTGTATTGGATTTTCCCCAAACATAACACTTTGTATTCAGGAAAAAAAGTTATTATTGTTTTGGAATATTTTTATTCTGTACAGACTTCCTTCTTTTCTCTCTGTCAATTAGGTTAATATTGTGGAGTAACTACACTGTTGTTGATCCATGCTCAGTTTTCTCCTATCACAGCCATTGAACTCTAATTGTTTAAAGTCACATTGGCCTCATGGTGAAATCCCTGAGCAGTTTCCTTCCTCTCCGGAAACTAAGTTAGGAAGGATGCCTGTATCTTTGTAGTGACTGGGTGTATTGATACACCATTTAAAGTGTATATAATAACTTCCCCATGCTCAAAGGGATATTCAATGTCTGCTTATTTTTACCCATCTACCATAGGTGCCCTTCTTTGTAAGGCATTGGAAAACCTCCCTGGTCTTGGTGGTTGAATCTGTGTTTGAAATTCACTGCTTGACTGAGGGACCTTACAGATAATTGTATGTGTGGGGTACAGGGATGAGGTAGATAAACAGATGTACTCCCGAGTGGTGCAGCGGTCTAAGGCTCTGCATCTTAGTGCAAGAGGTATTACTACAGTCCCTGGTTCGGATCCAGGCTGAATCACATCCGACTGTGATTGGGAGTCCCATAAGGCGGTGCACAATTGGCCCAGTGTTGTCCGGGCTTGGTGGGGGTAGGCCGTCATTGTAAATAAGAATTTGTTCTTAACTGACTTGCCTAGTCAAATAAAGGTTAAATAAATTAAATAAAAACACTATTATTGCACACAGAGTCCATGCAACTTATTATGTGACTTGTTAAGCAAATTTCTAGTCATTAAATTATTTAGGCTTGCCACAACATACTTATTGACATTTCAGCATTTCATTTTTAATTAATTTGGGAAAATTAAAAAAACATAATTCCAATTTTAATCCATTTTAAATGCAGGTTGTAACACAACAAAATGTGTTTGTGTGTGTGTGTGTGTGTGTGTGTGTGTGTGTGTGTGTGTGTGTGTGTGTGTGTGTAAGGGAGAATGTGAACGCAGGACAGACGCTGAGTGCTTCTCTCTGTTCATTCACATGCAGTCCACAGAGACACATTCATTTAGAGGGCTGAAAAAGGAAAGAAAGAAAGAAAGAAAGAAAGAAAGAAAGAAAGAAAGAAAGAAAGAAAGAAAGAAAGAAAAAAAGAAAAAAAGAAAAAAAGAAAAAAAGAAAAAAAAAGAAGGGAGAACAGGACTTGATCAGACAGAGCTATGCTAGTTTAACCCTTCAGTGTGAGACAGGGTTAGGTTTACTTAGAGAACTGTTTAGATGGCTGGATAGGAGTGGTCACCCTCTTCTTCCTACTTCCTCCCCCATCTCTTTTCTCTCCATCTCTCGGCTTCCATCCTTACTCTCCTTCCTTCCTTCCCTCTCTCTCTATCTCTTCTCTCTCCATCTCCCTCTTTGCTTTCACCAGCCTGCTCTGCAAGCCAGCAAAGTTTCCATGTCTCTCACCCACCTGAGCCCAACTCCTGTGTGAGTTGTGAGTTCCAGGAAAGGGGGCCAGGATCCCATCACAGCGAGCCCGTCAAGAGCTCTCCCCCACTGGGTACCACACACAGCCTGCCAGCCTCACCCCTGGAGGACGGGGACTAGCACCAGAAAGTGTGTCTCCATGAGGGAATACTGATGGGATATGCTCACTCTTTATAGCTCTCTATTTCTCTCTCATTCTCTCTCCTCTTCTTTTTCTTCTATTCACCTGTTTCAATCTGTAAACCGACCCATACGCACACACATAAACAAACACACGCGTGCAAACACACAGTCCTTTATACCCTGTCCTGTCCGTACGCGTGGGTTGGTCCTTTTGAGTCGTGAGTCGTGACAAACCCATCAGCTCCAGATGGTCTCCTTTCATTTGTCAATGTTATGATCTGGCAACCAATCAGAGAGCATGCAATATTCATGAATAAAAATATGTGGAGAGTAGATGCTAGGAGTGAGAGAAAATAGAGATGATGTTTGATCTTCTCATTTATGCGTGTGGTTCCCCCTTTTAACTCTCTCTCTCTTTTTCTTTTTTTCTCCCACTCTCTCTCTCTCTCACACGCATGCACACACAATGGAATGCAGAGAGCTGGAGCAAAACACTGCTATCTGTGATATGTAATTAAAATTTGCACACACATTATTATAGACACACGGACACACAGACACCTATTGATACCCATGGACACATACATTTGTTCTAACTATTTCATTATTAGTCAAATGCAATTAGAGTATATTTACTGCAGTGCTGATGCTTGCAGTAATGACTTTAGGTATTATTATATTAATATGCAGGGCTGCTGGCTCACTCCCTCTCTCTGCATCTCATTGTTCTGCACTTGCAGAAGGAAACGGTGGGAAAGTGTGTATGTGTGTGCGTGCATTCTTTTGGCAAATATCCCTTTCCTTAAAATGTGTGTTTCTCTGTCCATCTCCTTCCTCCCTCTTTTCTTCCCTCTCTCCTGGGTCTAATGAGCCATCTGATGTGTTAAAGCCAGCCCTTAGCCAGGCCACTGGCCTCTCCATCACTCACACTCCTGCCAGCTCTGACCTCTCTCTCTCTCTCTCTCTCTCTCTCTGTGGAGAAACAGTCAGATAGAGGGAGAATAATTCCATAGAGGGGTGTGCTGATGTAGAGAGGCCCAGTGGGGCAGCATTAGGGGACTGACGGAGGGAAGGCGGCCCTTCTCTGTCCATTAACCTGGAGATGGATCTAACACTGAAGCGAGAGGGGCTGAGCGCATCACAATACTGACCTGGGCAAGGCTGGTCTGGTGTAGTGGGAAACAGGTATAGTGTTAAAACCTCTACAGGATCGGTGTCCCTATACCGGGACGGTTGAGCTAACGTGCACTAATGTGATTAGCATGACGTTGTAAGTAACAGCAAACTTTCCAGGACATAGACATGTCTTATATGGGCAGAAAGCTTAAATTCTTGTTAATCTGACTGCACTGTCCATTTTACAGTAGCTGTTACAGTGAAAAAACCAAATGCTATTGTTTGAGGAGAGTGCACAACAACAAAAATCTTTTGTCTCGAAAAATGGTTTGACACATTCACCTCTGAGGGTAAATAATGTACTTGCATTCAGTAATCATTTGTATGTTCTCTATAGTTATGTACTTGAAATGTCTCAATTGACCAATTCGAACACATTTGGGCAGACTTGATATTAAATATTGTTCAGTATGGTAATGCGTCACTGGATCCATCTGAAACTTTGCACACACACTACTGCCATCTAGTTGCCAAAATCTAAATTGTGTCTAAACTGCAATATTATATTATGGCCTTTCTCTTGCATTTCAAAGATGATGGGGAGAAAAAAGAAAACATGTTTCTTTGTTTGTATTATCTTTTACCAGATCTAATGTGTTATATTCTCCTACATTAATTTCACATTTCCACAAACTTCAAAGTGTTTCCTTTCAAATGGTATGAAGAAAATGATTATCCTTGCTTCAGGTCCTGAGCTACAGGCAGTTAGATTTGGGTATGTCATTTTGGGCGAAAATTGAAAAAAAGGGTCCGATCCTTAAGAGTTAAGGCTGTTTAGACATAACACTGTTAAGACTTGACAGTGGGTATGTGTGTGTGTGTGAAAATACCTGTTGTCTCAAAAATGTTACAAAGAAATAATATTCTGATCCTCTTATCCCTAATAGCTCAGATGTCAGAGCTGCCATTGCCTTGTGCGCAGTGTGTGTGTGTGTGTGTGTGTGTGCGTGTGTGCGTGCTCGTGCGCGTGCGTGTGTGTGTTGCTCAGTGTTTTTGTGTCTGTATGTTTAGGCTGTTCCCAGCACTGTTTGTTATTCTGTGTCCTGCTTTGTCCTGGCCTTAGTGTTGACTCAGGGCATCTGCAGTGCAGGACGAGAGAAAGAAAGCTGGAGCGAGAAAGAGAGAGGAGGGAGGGAGAGAGAGAGAGAGTGAGGCTGCTTTCCTTCTGGACCTCTTTGTGAAGGGCACTGTAGGACCAGAGTGAGGCTTCAGGGGTCGCCATGGAAACCCACTATGGCCATTAACCAATCACCATGAGTCAGACACTTTCAGGATTGATGTACCATTTAGAGGTTAGTTCCAGACAGTACTGGCTTCATGTGGATCTCTGTGTGTGTCATCTCCATGCTTCAATAGGATGAGAATGACAGGGTAAATAAGGTGTTTTCTCTCTCAACTCTCTCTCTCTTTCACTCTCTCTCTCCCTCTCTCTATGCTTCTCTTTCTCTGTGTCTCTCACTTTCACTGTCTCTCTCAATCTTAGTATTCCTCTTACACACTCTGACACACACACACACATAAATACACAATTTCCCACTAGAACACATATCCACACGCTCCTAGGCTCTCCCACATTGGGCTTTCACTACCTCATTATTTGCCAGTGGACGGGCAGTTCAGTGGTTCATCCCCAGTTCAGGACTGTCTGTGTGTGTGTGTGTGTGTGTGTGTGTGTGTGTGTGTGTGTGTGTGTGTGTGTGTGTGTGTGTGTGTGTGTGTGTGTGTGTGTGTGTGTGTGTGTGTGTGTGTGTGTGTGTGTGTGTGTGTGTGTGTGTGTGTGTGTGTGTGTGTGCATGTACAGTGTTGGTGTGTATAAGTGCTGTAGGCTACACCACCGAGACAGTGCTAAGACAATTAGGACAGAGCCTGCAGGAGTAGGCCCAGAGTCATGCACATCATAGACAACATCCTTACTCTCTGTCCTTAAGTAGTCCTACATCCAGCAACAGCCCTGTAGACTACAGCAGCTGGAGTCACAGTGTAACACCACATTATGTTAACTACAACTGGGGGTGTTCAATCTGGGACTTCCTAAATGTTTAAAAACATTTAGAGGAGAGTGGGGTAAGCTGAGCAACTTTTTACATTCATCATCACTACGTCAAGGGAAATATACTGTCCTTTCTAACAAAGATATCGACATATACAGTACCAGTCCAAAGTTTTGACACACCTACTGATTCAAGGATTTTTCTTTATTTTTACTATTTTCTACAATGTAGAATAATAGTGAAGACATCTCAACTAATAACACATATGGAATCATGTAGTAGCCAAAAAAGTGTTAAATAAATCTAAATATATTTCATACTTGAGATTCTTCAAATAGCCACCCTTTGCCTTGATGACAGCTTTGCACACTCTTGGCATTCTCTCAACCAGCTTCGTGAGGTAGTCACCTGGAATGCATTTCAATTAACAGGTGTGCCTTGTTAAAAATGTATTTGTGGAATTTCTTTCTTTCTTAATGTGTTTGAGCCAATCAGTTGTATTGTGACAAGGTAGCGGTGGTTTACAGAAGTTAGCTCTATTTGGTAACAGACAGATTCCATATTATGGCAAGAAAGGCTCAAATAAGCAAAGAGAAAAGACAGTCCCTCACTACTTTAAGACATGAAAGTTTGAACTTTGAAAGTTTCTTCAAGTGCAGATGCAAAAACCATCAAGTGCTATGATGAAACTGGCTCTCAGGAGGACCGCCACAGGAAAGGAAGTCCCAGAGTTACCTCTGCTGCAGAGGATAAGTCCATTAGAGTTACCAGCCCAAATAAACCCTCTGTTCTGCAGAGGATTTAATGTTGGTTTAAACCAGGCTGTTCTGCAGAGGGTTTAATGTTGGTTTAAACCAGGCTGTTCTGCATAGGGTTTAATGTTGGTTTAAACCAGGCTGTTCTGCAGAGGGTTTAATGTTGGTTTAAACCAGGCTGTTCTGCAGAGGGTTTAATGTTGGTTTAAACCAGGCTGTTCTGCAGAGGGTTTAATGTTGGTTTAAACCAGGCTGTTCTGCAGAGGGGTTAATGTTAGTTTAAACCAGGCTGTTTTGCAGAGGGTTTAATGTTGGTTTAAACCAGGCTGTTCTGCAGAGGGTTTAATGTTGGTTTAAACCAGGCTGTTCTGCATAGGGTTTAATGTTGGTTTAAACCAGGCTGTTCTGCAGAGGGTTTAATGTTGGTTTAAACCAGGCTGTTCTGCAGAGGGTTTAATGTTGGTTTAAACCAGGCTGTTCTGCAGAGGGTTTAATGTTGGTTTAAACCAGGCTGTTCTGCAGAGGGTTTAATGTTAGTTTAAACCAGGCTATATGGAGCTACAGTATGTGGTGTACTTAACACAGTAGCTGCATGCATTTACATTATATTTTTGTAGGGGGATAAGACTGAGTTGTCTTATTTAAGATGTATGGAGTTCTCTCTTATTGCCCTTGGTCTGTTCCTCTCTGATACTGCCTGGGTTGGATGATATGTGTCAATAGGCTGCTACTTTCTATCAAACCTTTTTTCTATACCTTTCAATTCCCGGCTGCTCACTGTGCAATTTTAGATTAAGCAAGATAATAATCAAACACACTGTGCATCAGGCACTTAGGTGTAGGGGCATACAGCCAGTGTTGCAGTGTTAACACAGCCATTACCAAGTCACAGGGAGCTCAGAGAAGAAGATGACCTCTGTCGAAACATAGATGTGTTTTCTCACGCAAACTTTAAGTTAAGATTGAATGCTGAGACGATTGCGGCGTTCGCTGTTGCTGTGTGCTCTTGATGTGTTCAAATGAGTGGCAGTGGTGGAAAAGTGAGGTCTGAGACGGAATGAGAACACATTAGAATGTTATCAGGGAGAGGAAAAGATAGCATCCCCTCTGTTACCACAGCAGGAAAAAGTCGATAGTTGAGTGTCGATGTTAGCAGACATACCAGCCTCACAGATCCATAACTTTCCTGATAGCACTGACTGCTGTCTGCTTTCTCTTCTTGATAGTGCTGTGTGTGTGTGTGTGTGTGTGTGTGTGTGTGTGTGTGTGTGTGTGTGTGTGTGTGTGTGTGTGTGTGTGTGTGTGTGTGTGTGTGTGTGTGTGTGTGTGTGTGTGTGTGTGTGTGTGTGTGTGTGTGTGTGTGTGTGTGTGTGTGTGCGTGCGTGCACATCTCTAGGAGTTAATAGCCATGGGAGTGTGTTTCTAAGAGATGTATTACTCTAAGACAGAGCTGAAATGTGCATCTTAAGTCTGTTTGGCTGTTCAGTCTTATCTAGGCTAAAAATCACAGCATCATCAAAAACTGTGACTGTGCATCCACAGAGCTGAGCTGTCAATCAATAAGTCTGACCTTTTGACCTTTTACTGAACATTTAACCTTTGCCCCCTGGACACCCAGGAATGGACTCATCTGGACTCAGAGTTGTCTCTCTCGCTCTTTCTCTCCTTCCTTTTTTCTGAGTGATGTTGATCTCAGACAACTCTCCCTCCCGCTCTCTCTGCCTCTCTCTTTCCGCCTGTCTCTGGTTCCACCATCAAACGCCTGTTTATGAGCTTCACAGGAAAAACACAATTTTTATGTCTCCTCCTCTCACCGTGGCAAAAGAGTTTACAGGGCTGCCAGACTGTTACTGGAGTACAGCGTGGCGTCATTGCCCCTCTCCTCTCTCTCTCTCCCCTCTCTCCCCTCTCTCCCCTCTCTCTCTCCTCTCTCTCTCTCTCTCTCTCTCTCTCTCTCTCTCTCTCTCTCTCTCTCTCTCTCTCTCTCTCTCTCTCTCTCTCTCTCTCTCTCTCTCTCTCCTCTCTCTCTGTCTCTCTCCCCTCTCTCCTCTCTCTCTCCTCTCTCTCTCTCCCCTCTCTCACCTCTCTCACCTCTCTCTCTCTTCTCTCTCTCTCTCCTCTCTCTCTCCTCTCTCTCTCTCCCCTCTCTCACCTCTTTCTCTCTTCTCTCTCTCTCTCCTCTCTCTCTCCTCTCTCTCCCCCCTCTCTCTCTCCTCTACTCTCTCTCCCCTCTCTCCTCTCTCTCTCCTCTCTCTCTCTCCCCTCTCTCACCTCTCTCTCTCTCTTCTCTCTCTCTCCTCTCTCTCTCCTCTCTCTCTCTCCTCTCTCTCCCCTCTCGCTTGCCTCTTTAATATCAAAAGAATTGGACTAGTTAAAGTTTCATTGGGAAATAGTTGTTCTGTTGTTGTGTCGGTGGGGAGGGTTACAGAAAGGGCAATTCTCTCCCGTTCATAGTGCGGTCACCTCTGGTCTTTGTCTAATGTCAGGAAAACACAGAGGACCCAACAGATGGCAATGGTCTCCAACGCTGACCTCTATTAGACAGATGTCTCATCTGTTCTTTTAGAAACACACTGCCATGGCTGTGATGTAGGAGTGACACGACCTGTTGATAGACAATACATAAAACCTGGAATGAGATTTAGACAGTCATGTCATGTCACAAACCTCAATATTCTTGAAGAAGTAGCCTATTACCTGCAATGGCAGCCAAATTCCAGTGAATGGAGCTGAATGGACGTCTGAATGGTTGGTTCCCACGTGTAGCTGAGGCTTCTTCCTGGTCTCTTTGATTACATAATCTATGTTGAGTCGTGTTTTATCTCATTCTAGCAATACGCTGGTCTCCTCCATTCAATTAGCTGCCTTTCACTGAGGCCTCAATTAGTCTCTCCTTTCTTCCTTCCTCTCCACCATAATCGCATCCAATTAGAACGCTGTAATTACCTTGTTGCCCAGAGAGGCCTGATTGGCTGGTCTAAGAGCCCAGATGGGGCAAGGGGTGGGGGTTTGCTGTAACAGTCCTGGAGACAGTTTGCTGATATGTTCTAATCTGTCATCAACCTGTGTTCAAACCTTTGGTTCGAGCCTCATTTACCTGAGGCTGAATGAAGTGCTACTGAAAGGCGCTACCTAATGTCCACATCATTACAAAACTCACTGTGACAAAACTAAATGACTCAAACATTTCAATATTGAGCTAACCACCTCCATCACCACCTTCATAAGGAAATGCATCGGCGACATTGTCCCCACAATGAAGGTTCACTGCTTCCCCAATCAAAAGCCCGGGATTAACACAGAGGTTGGCGCTAAGCTAAAGGACAGGGCTACCACACACAGGGCTATCCCAGACAACCCGGAGGCTACGGCTGAGGACAGGAACAAGTACAAGAAGTCCCGCGACGACTTCGGCAGAGTCATCAAACGAGCAAAAGGACAATATAGGAATAAGGTGGAATCATACTACACAGGCCCCATTGAACGAGTCGAGAGATTCAAGTTTCCAGGTGTCCAAAACACTTAAAATGGTTCACTCACACAAGCATAGTCGTGAAGAAGGCACGACAGCGCCTCTTCGCCCTCAGGAGGTTGAAAAGGTTTGGCATGGGCCCTCAAATCCTCACAAAGTTCTACAGCTGCACCGTTGAGACCATCTTGACTGGCTGCATCACCGCTTCGTATGGCAACAGCACCGCCCTCGAGGGTGGCATCAGCCCAGTACATCACTGGAGCCTGAAAATCGTTAAAGACTCCAGCCACCCAAGCCATAGACTGTTCTCTCTGCTTACGCACAGCAAACGGTACCTGTGCATTAAGTCTGACACCAACAGGCTCCTGAACAGCTTCTATCCCCAAGCCATAATACTGCTAAATAGCTAACAGAATGGCTACACGGACCATCTGAGTTGATCTTTGTATTTTATTCTTATGTTTGCACTGTCTCTATACACACTCACAGGACTCTACACGCACACTGACACTCCAACACACACATAGCATGCACACACTTTTATACTGACTCTACACACACACACTCACATACAGTCATCATATACGCTGCTGCTACTCTGTTTATTATATATCCTGATGCCTAGTCACCTTACCCCTCTACATATCTCCCTCTATCGATCCAGTATCCCTGCACATTGTAAATATGGTACTAGAGCTGACCCTGCATATAGATAGTATGATTACTTACTTTCTCCTGTTCTTCTTATTTCTTATTTTTATTTTCTGGTGTGTTTTTCTTCTACCTTATGTTATTTGTTGTGCAACATTGATATTGATTACTGCATTGTTGGGTTTAGAGCTGCTAGAAAAGCATTTCACTGTACTTGTGCACGTGATATTAAAACGTTATAAAAACATATATATATCTAATAATACAGAGCCATTCCTTTATCTGAATCACGTTGGTCTGCTGGGTGTGTTGTCAGTGGTGATGGGATGTATTGATCATTTCCAGCCGAGCTGGGACCTCTTCCCATCAGGCCTCGGCCAGGCATCATTCTCATGAAGAAACTCTCGGCTGACGAACACACACAGCAGTTCACACGCCTCACAGCCTCAACGGGGTTGGTGCTCTATCTTACCCTCTCGCACACACATGCACACGATCATACACACACACATACAGTATATACTGTGTATGCGCACACACACATGCACACACTTGTATGAATGCAGACACACACACAGTTACATCAGAGGTTCTGTCAGTGATACTTCTCATTGATAGACTGCGACTCTCCTCATAAACACACACACACACACACACACACACACACACACATTTCCTCTGTACTCAGTTAATTACTTCCTGTTGTCCAATCATGCCCCACTTCAGTGATCAGGGGAAATCTGCCAATCAGGTATTCTGTTGGGGGAATCATTACCTCTCATGTGCTGACACACAGACACACACACACACACACATGCACACACACACACGCACACACACAAATGAGGATGGATTGCCGTTCAGAAACACTTCCCAAGGGCCTTGTCATTGATATCCCTGCCTTACAGGAGAGAAGAGAAAGGTATTCACTGTTTCCCTTTTAAGAGCTGCCGAGGTCAGAATACATGTTTTGTTTCCAAATAGGGTCACAAGCCATTTCTTGTGTAATAACTAACCCTACTACCTTCACACACAAACTCTGTCAGACAGCCACAATATGGAGTCTGAAGTTATAGTGGACACTGGTTTCAATGGATGTGTGCGTGCAGTGTGTGTGTGCACTGTGTGTGTGCGTGTCTGTGTGTGTGTGAGTGTGCGTGTGCGTGTGCGTGTGCGTGTGCGTGTGCGTGTGCGTGTGCGTGTGCGTGTGCGTGTGCGTGTGCGTGTGCGTGTGCGTGTGCGTGTGCGTGTGCGTGTGCGTGTGTGTGTGTGTGTGTGTGCGTGTGCGTGTGCGTGTGTGTGTGTGTGTGTGTGTGCGTGTGTGTGTGTGTGTGTGTGTGTGTGCGTGCGTGTGTGTGTGTGTGTGTGTGTGTGTGTGTGTGTGCACAACCTCCATGATCTACCCCTCCCGCCATCCATCATCGTCCTCCTCAGCTAATGAAGGTCAACGAAAAGACTCATTAAACCAAATCACGATCCCCCCTCATAGCACTGGACAGAATGGACCAGGAGAGAAGGAGAAAGGGGAAGAGAGAGATGAAGGAAGGGAGCGAGAGAGATGAATGGAGAGAGAGGGCGATGGAAGAACACATGGGAAAGAGAGAGGGTGAGATAGAAAGACGACAGGAAAGATTGGAGAGAGGAGAGGGGTCGCCTGATGATTCCTCAAAGGCCATGGGAGAGCATGAATGATCGTTTCATTTGCGCTCTACTCCTCCGTGAAAAATTGATTACTCGGCCAGATTTGCCTTTTCATGTGGTTTTTTTTCTGTTTGGCAGCCAGTCTGTCTGTTTGGCCAGAGTCTAAAGTCCTGTCCTTTTCTGTGGAAGATTTACAAGGCTATACTGTGTGAAGAGCTAGCCTCAACCCTCTGCTCCTCAGGAGAGCTCTTCTATAATTGTATCTGTATCCAACCACCTCCTCTTTCCTTCTCTCATTTTACCATACCTACCCTGGCGTTCTTCTTTCATCTGATCATCTACTCTTCATTCATATGACCACATCTTCCATTTATTTCATTCTACCATGCCATATCTCACCCCTCAGTCCTCTCAGCCCTCCCAGCCATGTGCCTCTCTGGCGTCGACATTTGAAACAGTGTTTAAGTATTTCTGCTGGGCCATAGACGTGGCTGGCGCTGTTTGGCATGTGGTTATTGTTTTGGGTGAAGGCACATGGCTGTGTATGTCTCTATGTCCCTAGATGTTTCTGTATGACTGTGTGTACCCTTTTATGTCTGTGTATGTAGCACTGCAGGATTATCCCCTGGTTACGACCCTGTGTCTGACTGAACAGGCCTGTCTGCTGCCTGCAGATTACCCAGCAGCACGGAGAAAGAAGGGAAAAAAACACTCTGGGAAGAGATAGGCCAGAACACGAGACAGAAGAAAGAGGAGAGATAGGCCAGAACACCAGACAGAAGAAAGAGGAGAGATAGGCCAGAACACCAGACAGAAGAAAGAGGAGAGATAGGCCAGAACACCAGTTATGTGAAAGAGGGGAGATAGGCCAGAACACCAGACAGAAGAAAGAGGAGAGATAGGCCAGAACACCAGACAGAAGAAAGAGGGGGGATAGGCCAGAACACAAGACAGAAGAAAGAGGAGAGATAGGCCAGAACACCAGACAGAAGAAAGAGGGGAGATAGGCCAGAACACCAGACAGAAGAAAGACGATAGATAGGCCAGAACACAAGACAGAAGAAAGAGGGGAGATAGGCCAGAACACCAGACAGAAGAAAGAGGAGAGATAGGCTAGAACACAAGACAGAAGAAAGAGGAGAGATAGGCCAGAACACCAGACAGAAGAAAGAGGAGAGGTAGGCCAGAACACCAGACAGAAGAAAGAGGAGAGATAGGCCAGAAAACCAGACAGAAGAAAGAGGAGAGATAGGCCAGAACACCAGACAGAAGAAAGAGGGGAGATAGGCCAGAAAACCAGACAGAAGAAAGAGGAGAGATAGGCCAGAACACCAGACAGAAGAAAGAGGAGAGATAGGCCAGAACACCAGACAGAAGAAAGAGGGGAGATAGGCCAGAACACCAGACAGAAGAAAGAGGAGAGATAGGCCAGAACACCAGACAGAAGAAAGAGGAGAGATAGGCCAGAACACCAGACAGAAGAAAGAGGGGGGATAGGCCAGAACACCAGACAGAAGAAAGAGGAGAGATAGGCCAGAACACCAGACAGAAGAAAGAGGATAGATAGGCTAGAACACAAGACAGAAGAAAGAGGAGAGATAGGCCAGAACACCAGATATGTGAAAGAGGGGAGGTAGGCCAGAACACCAGACAGAAGAAAGAGGAGAGATAGGCCAGAACACCAGACAGAAGAAAGAGGAGAGATAGGCCAGAACACCAGACAGAAGAAAGAGGGGAGATAGGCCAGAACACCAGACAGAAGAAAGAGGAGAGATAGGCCAGAACACCAGACAGAAGAAAGAGGAGAGATAGGCCAGAACACCAGACAGAAGAAAGAGGGGGGATAGGCCAGAACACCAGACAGAAGAAAGAGGAGAGATAGGCCAGAACACCAGACAGAAGAAAGAGGGGAGATAGGCCAGAACACCAGACAGAAGAAAGAGGAGAGATAGGCCAGAAAACCAGACAGAAGAAAGAGGAGAGATAGGCCAGAACACCAGATATGTGACAGAGGGGAGGTAGGCCAGAACACCAGACAGAAGAAAGAGGAGAGATAGGCCAGAACACCAGACAGAAAAAAGAGGAGAGATAGGCCAGAACACCAGACAGAAGAAAGAGGGGAGATAGGCCAGGACACCAGACAGAAGAAAGAGGAGAGATAGGCCAGAACACCAGACAGAAGAAAGAGGGGAGATAGGCCAGAACACCAGACAGAAGAAAGAGGGGAGATAGGCCAGAACACCAGATATGTGAAAGAGGGGAGATAGGCCAGAACACAAGACAGAAGAAAGAGGGGAGATAGGCCAGAACACCAGACAGAAGAAAGAGGAGAGATAGGCTAGAACACAAGACAGAAGAAAGAGGAGAGATAGGCCAGAACACCAGATATGTGAAAGAGGGGAGGTAGGCCAGAACACCAGACAGAAGAAAGAGGAGAGATAGGCCAGAACACCAGACAGAAGAAAGAGGAGAGATACGCCAGAACACCAGACAGAAGTAAGCGGGGAGATAGGCCAGAACACCAGACAGAAGAAAGAGGATAGATAGGCTAGAACACAAGACAGAAGAAAGAGGAGAGATAGGCCAGAACACCAGACAGAAGAAAGAGGAGAGATAGGCCAGAATACCAGATATGTGAAAGAGGGGAGATAGGCCAGAACACCAGACAGAAGAAAGATGATAGATAGGCCAGAACACCAGACAGAAGAAAGAGGGGAGATAGGCCAGAAAACCAGACAGAAGAAAGAGGAGAGATAGGCCAGAACACCAGACAGAAGAAAGAGGAGAGATAGGCCAGAACACCAGACAGAAGAAATAGGGGAGATAGGCCAGAACACCAGACAGAAGAAAGAGGAGAGATAGGCCAGAACACCAGACAGAAGAAAGAGGAGAGGTAGGCCAGAACACCAGACAGAAGAAAGAGGAGAGATAGGCCAGAACACCAGACAGAAGAAAGAGGAGAGATAGGCCAGAACACCAGACAGAAGAAAGAGGAGAGATAGGCCAGAACACCAGACAGAAGAAAGAGGAGAGATAGGCCAGAACACCAGACAGAAGAAAGAGGGGAGATAGGCCAGAACACCAGACAGAAGAAAGAGGAGAGATAGTACAGAACACCAGACAGAAGAAAGAGGGGAGATAGGCCAGAACACCAGACAGAAGAAAGAGGGTGATAGACCAGAACACAAGACAGAAGAAAGAGGGGAGATAGGCCAGAACACCAGACAGAAGAAAGAGGAGAGATAGGCCAGAACACCAGACAGAAGAAAGAGGGGAGATAGGCCAGAACACCAGACAGAAGAAAGAGGGGAGATAGGCCAGAACACCAGACAGAAGAAAGAGGAGAGATAGGCCAGAACACCAGACAGAAGAAAGAGGGGAGATAGACCAGAACACCAGACAGAAGAAAGAGGGGAGATAGGCCAGAACACCAGACAGAAGAAAGAGGGGAGATAGGCCAGAACACCAGACAGAAGAAAGAGGAGAGATAGGCCAGAACACCAGACAGAAGAAAGAGGAGAGATAGGCCAGAACACCAGACAGAAGAAAGAGGGGAGATAGGCCAGAACACCAGACAGAAGAAAGAGGGGAGATAGGCCAGAACACCAGACAGAAGAAAGAGGAGAGATAGGCCAGAACACCAGATATGTGAAAGAGGGGAGATAGGCCAGAACACCAGACAGAAGAAAGAGGATAGATAGGCCAGAACACCAGACAGAAAAAAAGAGGAGAGATAGGCCAGAACACCAGACAGAAGAAAGAGGGGAGATAGGCCAGGACACCAGACAGAAGAAAGAGGAGAGATAGGCCAGAACACCAGACAGAAGAAAGAGGGGAGATAGGCCAGAACACCAGACAGAAGAAAGAGGGGAGATAGGCCAGAACACCAGATATGTGAAAGAGGGGAGATAGGCCAGAACACAAGACAGAAGAAAGAGGGGAGATAGGCCAGAACACCAGACAGAAGAAAGAGGAGAGATAGGCTAGAACACAAGACAGAAGAAAGAGGAGAGATAAGCCAGAACACCAGATATGTGAAAGAGGGGAGGTAGGCCAGAACACCAGACAGAAGAAAGAGGAGAGATAGGCCAGAACACCAGACAGAAGAAAGAGGAGAGATACGCCAGAACACCAGACAGAAGTAAGCGGGGAGATAGGCCAGAACACCAGACAGAAGAAAGAGGATAGATAGGCTAGAACACAAGACAGAAGAAAGAGGAGAGATAGGCCAGAACACCAGACAGAAGAAAGAGGAGAGATAGGCCAGAATACCAGATATGTGAAAGAGGGGAGATAGGCCAGAACACCAGACAGAAGAAAGATGATAGATAGGCCAGAACACCAGACAGAAGAAAGAGGGGAGATAGGCCAGAAAACCAGACAGAAGAAAGAGGAGAGATAGGCCAGAACACCAGACAGAAGAAATAGGAGAGATAGGCCAGAACACCAGACAGAAGAAATAGGGGAGATAGGCCAGAACACCAGACAGAAGAAAGAGGAGAGATAGGCCAGAACACCAGACAGAAGAAAGAGGAGAGGTAGGCCAGAACACCAGACAGAAGAAAGAGGAGAGATAGGCCAGAACACCAGACAGAAGAAAGAGGAGAGATAGGCCAGAACACCAGACAGAAGAAAGAGGAGAGATAGGCCAGAACACCAGACAGAAGAAAGAGGAGAGATAGGCCAGAACACCAGACAGAAGAAAGAGGGGAGATAGGCCAGAACACCAGACAGAAGAAAGAGGAGAGATAGTACAGAACACCAGACAGAAGAAAGAGGGGAGATAGGCCAGAACACCAGACAGAAGAAAGAGGGTGATAGACCAGAACACAAGACAGAAGAAAGAGGGGAGATAGGCCAGAACACCAGACAGAAGAAAGAGGAGAGATAGGCCAGAACACCAGACAGAAGAAAGAGGGGAGATAGGCCAGACCACCAGACAGAAGAAAGAGGGGAGATAGGCCAGAACACCAGACAGAAGAAAGAGGAGAGATAGGCCAGAACACCAGACAGAAGAAAGAGGGGAGATAGACCAGAACACCAGACAGAAGAAAGAGGGGAGATAGGCCAGAACACCAGACAGAAGAAAGAGGGGAGATAGGCCAGAACACCAGACAGAAGAAAGAGGAGAGATAGGCCAGAACACCAGACAGAAGAAAGAGGAGAGATAGGCCAGAACACCAGACAGAAGAAAGAGGGGAGATAGGCCAGAACACCAGACAGAAGAAAGAGGGGAGATAGGCCAGAACACCAGACAGAAGAAAGAGGAGAGATAGGCCAGAACACCAGATATGTGAAAGAGGGGAGATAGGCCAGAACACCAGACAGAAGAAAGAGGATAGATAGGCCAGAACACCAGACAGAAGAAAGATGAGAGATAGGCCAGAACACCAGACAGAAGAAAGAGGAGAGATAGGCCAGAACACCAGACAGAAGAAAGAGGAGAGATAGGCCAGAACACCAGACAGAAGAAAGAGGGGAGATAGGCCAGAACACAAGACAGAAGAAAGATGAGAGATAGGCCAGAACACCAGACAGAAGAAAGAGGGGAGGTAGGCCAGAACACCAGACAGAAGAAAGAGGAGAGATAGGCCAGAACACCAGACAGAAGAAAGAGGAGAGATAGGCCAGAACACCAGACAGAAGAAAGAGGAGAGATAGGCCAGAACACCAGACAGAAGAAAGAGGAGAGATAGGCCAGAACACCAGACAGAAGAAAGAGGGGAGATAGGCCAGAACACAAGACAGAAGAAAGAGGAGAGATAGGCCAGAACACCAGACAGAAGAAAGAGGGGAGGTAGGCCAGAACACCAGACAGAAGAAAGAGGAGAGACATGCCAGAACACCAGACAGAAGAAAGAGTGGAGATATGCCAGAACACCAGACAGAAGAAAGAGTAGAGATAGGCCAGAACACCAGACAGAAGAAAGGGGGGAGATAGGCCAGAACACCAGACAGAAGAAAGAGGAGAGATAGGACAGAACACCAGACAGAAGAAAGAGGGGAGGTAGGCCAGAACACCAGACAGAAGAAAGAGGAGAGATAGGCCAGAACACCAGACAGAAGAAAGAGGAGAGATAGGCCAGAACACCAGACAGAAGAAAGAGGAGAGATAGGCCAGAACACCAGACAGAAGAAAGAGGAGAGACATGCCAGAACACCAGACAGAAGAAAGAGTGGAGATATGCCAGAACACCAGACAGAAGAAAGAGTAGAGATAGGCCAGAACACCAGACAGAAGAAAGGGGGGAGATAGGCCAGAACACCAGACAGAATAAAGAGGAGAGATAGGCCAGAACACCAGACAGAAGAAAGAGGAGAGATAGGCCAGAACACCAGACAGAAGAAAGAGGGGAGATAGGCCAGAACACCAGACAGAAGAAAGAGGGGAGATAGGCCAGAACACCAGACAGAAGAAAGAGGAGAGATAGGCCAGAACACCAGACAGAAGAAAGAGGGGAGATAGGCCAGAACACCAGACAGAAGAAAGAGTAGAGATAGGCCAGAACACCAGACAGAAGAAAGGGGGGAGATAGGCCAGAACACCAGACAGAAGAAAGAGGAGAGATAGGCCAGAACACCAGACAGAAGAAAGAGGAGAGATAGGCCAGAACACCAGACAGAAGAAAGAGGAGAGATAGGCCAGAACACCAGACAGAAGAAAGAGGAGAGATAGGCCAGAACACCAGACAGAAGAAAGAGGGGAGATAGGCCAGAACACCAGACAGAAGAAAGAGGATAGATAGGCCAGAACACCAGACAGAAGAAAGAGGAGAGATAGGCCAGAACACCAGACAGAAGAAAGAGGAGAGATAGGCCAGAACACCAGACAGAAGAAAGAGGGGAGATAGGCCAGAACACCAGACAGAAGAAAGAGGGGAGATAGACCAGAACACCAGACAGAAGAAAGAGGGGAGATAGGCCAGAACACCAGACAGAAGAAAGAGGATAGATAGGCCAGAACACCAGACAGAAGAAAGAGGGGAGATAGGCCAGAACACCAGATATGTGAAAGAGGGGAGATAGGCCAGAACACCAGACAGAAGAAAGAGGATAGATAGGCCAGAACACCAGACAGAAGAAAGAGGGGAGGATGATGGGTAGAATGAGAGGAGAAAGTGGGGCGATAAAGGGACTAATGGAAGAGGAGGGGTTAGATGAGTTAAATGGAGATGAGAGAAGGGATATGGTAGAATTAAAGAATTAATTAAAAAGCTGTGGTCAAATGAATAGGTTAGCTGTAGTAGAACAAGAGAACAAGGCAAATTAATGATATGGTAAAGTAGAAGGGGGTGAAATGTTAGAGATGAAGAAATAAAGAGAGGAAGGAGAAGAATGTTTTGGTATGAGCTGAAGGAGGGGCTAGATACAGGATGTGAAATGAAAGAAACGATAGAAGGATGGATGAAAGGGTAGAAGGTCAGAGATTGGAGAGAGTTATCTATGAGACACCAGAGTCAGGGTGGCTGAGCTGTGACCACTACATAAAGACAGCTTTCACCAGACAGTCAATTCTGCCTCCATTCCCTTAAGAGTACCATGAACAAGTGTCACATTAAATCCCACTAACACACCCTATCTCTCTGCTACATACTCACTCACCCTCCCACCATACTCACTCACCCTCCCACCAAACATCAATAACATGTAGACAAACAAACACACACTCTTACAAGCACAAACACACATGTTCCTAGTACTGTATGCTCCCTTCTGTTTGTGATAGACTGCTGGCCTAGTGCACACACACACACACACACACACACATCCATCCATCCAACAGTAGCATGACACACCCTACCTGATGCATCCCTGTTCTTGCTTGTGGCCAGCAGGTGTCACATCGGAGGTGACTTGGCACATACAGTGCTGTTGGCAGCAGTCCAGCCTGTCATCTCTGCCACACACACACACACACACACACACACACACACACACACACACACACACACACACACACAAACACACACACACACACAAACACACACACACACACACACACACACACACACACACACACACACACACACACACACACACACACACACACACACACACACACACACACACACACACACACACACACACACACACACACACACACACACAAAGCTGCTCTCCTGCCTCACTTTCTCTGACAGCCTGGCAGGAGGCTGCTGGCAGTACAACACACACTCCCCCTCTGCCCCCTCCTTCCCACCCACACACATACACACCTATACACACACATACACACCTATACACACACATACACACCTATACACACACATACACACCTATACACACACATACACACCTATACACACACATACACACCTATACACACACATACACACCTATACACACACATACACACCTATACACACACATACACACCTATACACACACATACACACCTATACACACACATACACACCTATACACACACATACACACCTATACACACACATACACACCTATACACACACATACACACCTATACACACACATACACACCTATACACACACATACACACCTAACACACACATACACACCTATACACACACATACACACCTAACACACACATACACACCTATACACACACATACACACCTATACACACACATACACACCTATACACACACGCACCCTGGAAATATAACGACAGAAATACTTGTCCCTCTCTGGCCTCCCATTATGGGGGAAAGAGAGGTATAAGGGGTACCACTGTCTCTACCTCTGTCTCTCTACGGAAACCCCTCTCTGTCTCTCTCTCTCTTCTTTCCTCTCTCTCTTCCTCCTTTTCCCTCTGTCTTTCTCTCTCTCTCTCACTCTCTCTCTCCCCCCACTGTTTCTCTTCTTGTTGACTGGAACCCCTCTCTGTCTGTCTCTCTCTCTCTTCCTCCCTTTCCCTGTCTCTCCATCTCTCTCTCTCTCTCTCTCTCTCTCTCTCTCTCTCTCTCTCTCTCTCTCTCTCTCTCTCTCTCTCTCTCTCTCTCTCTCTCTCTCTCTCTCTCTCTCTCACTCTCTCTCTCCCCACACTGTTTCTCTTCTTGTCTACTGGAACCCCTCTCTGTATGTCTCTCTCTCTCTCTCTTCCTCCCTTTCCCTCTGTCTCTCCATCTCTCTCCATCTCTCTCCATCTCTCTCTCTCTCTCTCTCTCTCACATTGAGTCTGTGCCTAGACGACACTGAGTTAATCCATGCCTTTAATTTGCTCTAATCAGAACAGTGACATTACCTCTTTATCCTTGTGTCCTGGAGAGTG